>NW_027452280.1:0-29933 GCF_964194025.1 Convolutriloba macropyga
TTTCCAATTCATTTCCATGAATTTTTATTTTTGCCCCCAAAAATGACGATTTCATTATGCTTTATAAGGAAGTTGAGAAGATTTGTTAGTGGTTTTGTCTTCTAATTAACGGTTTTGTGACTTTCATGTTAAGTGTTTTCATTAGTTTTGTGATTTTTTGATTTTACTCATGGTTCTTTTTAGAAGTGTTGTTACCTTATCAAACCATTGGCGTTCAAAATACTTTTTGCTGAACACAAAGAAAGTTAGTGGCAAAAAAACTTATGGTTTTAATGGCTTCGACACTTCTCTCTGGCTTTTTTATACTGAACTTTGGTTTTTCACTAAATTTGTTGTTCCTTTGTTTTTGTAAGACTTATGCTGACTAATGGAGGATCTCATTGGATTCCAATTGAGGGTTAAATTTGCGTGCGCAAAGATTTTCGTTAAAACTATTGGTTTTAGTTTTTTGTTTTGTCAATGAAAATTCTTTGAAAAGTACGTCAGGACTTGTCCTGCTATGTTTTTTAATTTAAGAGCTGGAAATTCGGGACAACATTATATAAGGAGCTGTTTTGCTATTTAAAAAGGTTTTACCGTTGAGTATAGCAAATAGCTCAGAATGCAGCAACAATTAACAAAAATCAACAATGGTTACACGTTTTTCAATGGCCCTCAACTTGAAAGCAACATTTTTTGAAATTTTTCATTGTTCTCAAGCAACATACTAAGGTATGTGAACTAAAGGGAAACTAGAATGATTATATTTTTATAAGATTTCAATAGTGATTTTTGATGTTTTGGCACAGAAAACATTTGTCAGTTTCCACAATTTTGTACAATTAAATAATTTTTGAACTTCATAAATTTTTCGTATTTTCCTGCCAAGAGCATAACGTCTCAACTCATTTGCTTGTAAAGTAGCTAAGAACAACCTCATTTCAACTGGATTTTAATTAAATAATTTTCCAATTTTTATAATACAACAGTTTTCAAAATTGGCAGAAACCGAGAGTCAATATTTGAGGTCCGATGGTTGTTCAAATTTGCCCATTTGACCATCTGAAGAACCGTCTGAATGAGTACCAGCTGGAGACGATTCCGAGTGACTGAAGGACAGCTATGATGATGTAGTACTTGTAGAAACTCTCACCCCCCAGAGAACAGTCGTCATCATGGGCCAGAGTCCCACTGTCATCCTCGTCTGGCTGGAAGATGCACAGGTGTGAAGACAAACTGAGGAGGTTGGAGAGAGCCAGAACGAATGCTGCACCAACAGCTGAAATTTCAATAACTTGTAAGGCTATAAAGTTAATTCCTGTTTCATTAATACGTCTATCTTGAAGCTAGAATTGTATTTTTGAAGACCTTTTGATTGAGAAACAAAAAATTGCCTTGCAATTAGGTTTGAGATATTTGAAGAAAAAGCACTTGAAAATGATTCGGCCATAAAAATTTAAAGAAAAGCAAATTTGCATGACATGAATTGACACTGTCATGTTTTTTTCTACTGAGGTATGGCTCGATCAAATCAATTCTAACATCAAAATGCGTTCTTCACAAGTTTCTCAAAAAATTGAGAAAAAACATATCCCAGGTTGAGGTGTCATCCGGAAGTGACCTCTGATCAGACTGTGGCTGACAAAAGTAACCTCTGATCAGACCATGACAGACCAAATTATCCTCTGATCAGACTAAAGTGCGCTCGAAACTGTCTCTGATCAGACCTTTCCAGACGGAAATGACCTCTGATCAGAACAAAACCAGATCATTGTCCAGACGATTGTGCGACCATGGCCCAGACCAAACCCAGACCATCGTCCAGACGATTGTGCGCTTGGAGTCATTTCTGATCAGACTATTCTGCGCTCAAAAGTCACTCCTGATCAGACTATTGTGCACTCAAAATCACCTCTGATCAAACACAATTGCTTTCGAAATAGTTTGATCAGTAAGTGGTCTTCACTATGAACGAATTTTGTTATAATATATTTATTTCTTATTTCTTAAATAATAAATCCATCTAAAGAAAAGAGCATTCTAAAAGTATTATTGCTAAAAAAAGAAAACCCAACTGCTGATAAAAAATTATTTAGTATATCATAAGTGCATATTCAGAACTCAATTGATGAAATTAGAAGCTGTCCATATAAAACGTCGTGTTCTATATTCAATCAAATTTTCCTTTTAAGGGGACTGGCATTTTCTATCAGCTGGTCCCCTTTGGTTCTGATCAAAGTAATCAGACTCTAGATGTGTCAGTGATCAGAATGCTGCTTTTCGTTGCCTCTTGAGAGAACCAACATCTTTGGGTAAAAAACAAAAAATCAAAAGAAAAAACTTCCGCTCGAAATGGTCTCCGATCAGACTAATGTGCACGTGAATGCGCCTCTGATCAGGCCATTCCCATCCTCTGATCATATCATCCCACAAACTGAACTGACCTCTGATCATAACATCCCCAGACCGAAGTGACCTCTGATCATACCATTCCCATCCGCAATTGACCCCTGATCAGACTATTCCCATCCGGAACCAAAACCCAGACCCTGTAATTATGGTCTGGGAACACACCGTGTGCGTTGAACTTCGGATGATCAGAGGTCACTTCCGGATGGCACCTCAACCTGGGTTGATCTGAAGTTGACCGCGAATTTCCATAGACACCAAAATGGAAAGTGCTAATGTTATAGATTTATGAATAACGAGAGGTCAGCCTCGGTACCCCGGTTTAGACCTCGACTTATGAAAAGACTTTATAATTCTAGTGGGGGGGGGGTCTTTATTGACGACTATAAATACACAGTCCAGCACTTAGTTAAAGTTCAGGTAAAGTCTTTTCATGGGTCCAGCTAAGTCTTTTCATAGCCAATTATAGTCGAGTACGGTCTTTTCATGGGTCGAGCAAGGGTCTGTTCAAAAGCCAAATAAGCCATATATTAAGAGTTTTGCGATCATGTGGTTTTCAGGTGAACCTGAAGTTGCCAATATCATGGTACAGCACAGGAATCAACCTCGCAATTGTCACAATTTTTATCCCAATTGTCATGTTTATCAACTCCGCAACCTTTCACAGTCTGTGTATGTAGAATCTAGAACAGAAAGAATTTTTGCTATAGCTTGCCTAGGAAAAAAGTTAGTTTTGCAATCGGAAATATCGAGTTATTCGCTTATTTTATTTTCAAAAATATAGAAATTTTATCGGGTCAAGGAGTTGTTCAAATCAAACCAAACTTGGTATGCAGTATCCCCTGTGTATGTAGAATCTAGAACAGAAAGAATTTTTGCTATAGCTTGCCTAGGAAAAAAGTTAGTTTTGCTCTTTGTTACCTCTGATCATACCATCCCCATCCGGAAGCGACCTCTGATCATACAATTCCCATCCGGAAGTGACCTCTGATCATACCATTACTAGACCGAAGTGACCTCTGGTCATACCATGCACAGACCGAAGTGACCTTTGATCATAATTTTGCCTGCTCGAACCAAATGCCAGACCCTGTATTTTTGGTCTGGGAACAAACAGTGCGCGTTGGACTTGGTCTGATCAGAGGCCACTTCCGGATGGCACCTCAACCTGGGTTCCACATTGTCACTCTCTCCCTTTATTCATGTCTCTCTCTCTCTCTCTCTGTTTAATTTATGTAACTAGGAGTAGTCACATTAGACTTATGTGTCTTATGAGCAATTTTGATATAAATAGCTCACAGTTTCCGTTATTTTAACTCAAATTTTTTTAATTTTGACATGATTTCCTCTGAATTATTCTGAATTTTTGAAATTGTCAACAAAAGTGTTAATGGTTTTCCCTTTAAAGATAGATGAGGGTTGGCGAATTACTTGATTCGTGCTAATTTTGCAAAATTTTAGCCAAATTTTTCGAATTTCAGACTTTGTCATCAAAGCTGATGTTTATTATGCTTTTTAGCAAACTTTGTTTAAGTTTAACAGATGTAGAGACCCGAAAAGTGCTAACAAAACTTTTTTCAGCTCCAAAAGAGGAATAATTTTTTTTCCTCGTTCTTTAATAGTCTTCTTGAATTAAATTTTCTCAGTTTTTTTGCTAACTTAACTCGATATGTATCCGAAAGGCATCATTTTTTCGTATATTGAAATTTTTGATTTGCCAAACTTTTTATTTCACAAACGTTTGGAATAAATAGTTGTTTAACTGGAACGCCCAGCTATATCAGGGCTAATTTCTGTAGGGCTTTTCCTGGACTTTTTTAGTAAAAAGTTGTTCGTGTTGGCGCCACTTAAAATCAGCTAGAAAAACCATCAGACAGCAAGAAATAACTTTTGAAACCTGAAAAAACTTAGAATTTGTCAAAACTCAAAAATGGTCAAAAATGAAAAATTTTACAAGTTGGGACCGAAAATCTTTACACCCCCCCGATTTTGGGAAGGCAAAACCCGAGCAACCCGAGGTTATGGCAGACGGTTAGGGTTACCTCTAAGCTATTCATGGACGCAACGAACGTTATTCAATCAGACCCACAAGTGTGGCTATTAGCATTAAATGGTGCAAAATTGGCATTTTTCGACATTTTGTTATTTATTGTTAAATTTCTTAAGTTGTTTATTTATGATTCTTTAGATGATCATTAAAGGTGAAATACCGTACATTCGAGGCCTTTAGAGCTACGTAATAACCAATCGTGTTTATGTCAACAAAAGTAAATATTGCAGTAATTTGACATTTACTATGTAAACAATGACCTAAATCATTTTCTTGATTAACCAATCAGAAACAAGTAGCGATGATGTTATAAATGATTAATATTTGATTATTTACTTTAACCCAATTGTTTGATTAGTCAAACCGTATTGTATTTAGAACCATTAGAAACTTTTACCAAGAGCAGTTGGCTCTCAAATTGACAAAATTTTGATTCTTTAACGACTTTAGTCTTTTTGCTAAGTTTTGCTAGATCTTAAGATCTTGCGAGTTCTAAGTTAGTTGAGCTTACTTAACGAGAAGTTTGCAACAATACTAGCTACTGGCTGAAGCCTTACAAACTTCAGCACGAGATTGAACATAGACTATCACTAAGGATTTTCCTAACTTCAATCAACAAAATTAAAGTTACAGTCCTTTAATACGTCCGAGCGACTAATTATTTCTTCGAGATCGTTAGTCAAATCGAAACCAGAGAAGAACCAGGCCGGCGTAAAACTCGAGAACCAGGCTGTGATATATCGGTTCCGCTGAGATTCTTGAGCAGCCGCAACATTTGGTCCGCCGACCCGGACAACAACAGCAGTAACACGAACAACAACGAATCTTCGATTCAACCTGGTGGACCAAAACACAACCAGCAACGATGGCCAGCAAAAAACCCAACAGACACTGGAAGACGGCTGATTGGAAGGCGATTGGTCAACTCAAGACGTTAGAGAAAAAGCAAGCTGATCTACTCATGTCCTTCTCCAGACACCTCAACGAGCTAGAAGGCTATCTGGCACAAAACAAAACAATGACAGCCGAAGGTGCTTATCGATGTTTCTTCGAGACGTACGACAACTTGGAAGACAACCGACATCAGCAGAGGTTACTATTAAAACCGAAGTATTTTGAAAGCTTTGACAATGACACCAAGCGTATGTTAGAAGAAAAGACGAAGGTTTTGCGATGGGTAGTTGACAAAATATCAGATCTCCGATTCTTTGAAAATGGTCGCGCAGTAGTCGTCGACTACTGGAAAGACACATTGCGAGTGTGCAAATTATTGGGAGATTACGTTCCAATCGAAAACGAATTGTCAGAACTCGAAAAGAAACTGAAAGTAGAAGATTCAAGCGAACCCGAAAAACAGATATTGTGTGATCAAGCGGAACGGTTATTAGAAAAACTAGATGAAGTTTTCGCAGAAGTTCTTCAAATAATGAAGACAGAAGCTTGTCCCCATGAGTTTGCGGGTTTCATTAATGCTAGGAGTCATTATCAAGACCTGATCAAACAGTACATGCTCAGCAAGGAATGTGGAAACCAAACATCGTTAGTGTCGACTACATCGGCTGGTGACAAAGACCCAAACGACGAAACTGTAATTGATTCAGGTAATGGAGCCATAGAAAACGCTGAGGAGAACGACGAAATCTCTTCCAAGAATTCAGATACACATGGAAGCAGAAAACAGCCCAGTATCGCCAACTCGCGATCATCAAAAAGGCGACAGATCGAAGAAATGTTGCTCGAAAACCTAAGAGCAAAGAAAGAAACGGAGCAACGATTGCGAGAGCGCCAGTTGGGGTTAGAGCAGGAGCGTGAAGAAATAGAACTTCGTCGCCAGCAAGAAGAGTTACGTTTACAACAGCAACAACAAGAACAAGAGTTAAGTCTAAAGATTCAACAACAAGAAGATGAACTGCGTCTTCGACAGCATGAGCGAGCACTTGAAAACGAAAGAAAGAAAGCAGAGGAAGAAGAAGAAGAAAGACGTATGAAACTTGAGCTGACCAAAGGAAGCTCAAGAGCATCTGGATCGGTGGCAGATGAGATAGGAAGTGTTGGATCAAAACGAAATCACGAAAGAACAGCAGGGTGGGCAGAATCAGTGGCTCAACAGTCTGTCCATAGACGGCCACTATCTCCAAATGTTGTTATCGAACCACCAACGAATGTCACACAGGAGAGAGTTGACAAAGGTTTCAGCACTTACCCGAAAACTACCCCGAGAAGAAGCCAGAAGTCCTTAAACCAATTAGAGTAACGGACCCACCAGCACCGCCGTTGACAAGAACGACGTTTCAGCAACAGGGAACGTCAGCAGTTCAAACTAGAAACAGGAGTCAGAGTCCCATCAACAACTCTCGAAACAGGTCTGCCGAGAGCAGAAACAGGAGCACAATAAAACGCACCAATCCTCAAGTCAGTTACCAACCAGTACCAAGCAGTGGTGCCAGTGGCTTGCCAAAACTAAAACTGACTGAGTTTTCAGGAGACACAGTGGCCAGAGTGGTCAGGTCTTTTTGATGTTGTTGTGCATCAAAAGCCAATCAGCGATACGGAAAAGATGCAATACCTGAAGACCAGCCTCACGGGTCAAGCAAAAGCAGCAATATCGGGAATGGGATTCAGCTCACAATCATACTATCATGCTTGGGATATACGTTGTGAGAAGTATGGCAGATCAGATTTCATAGTCAACGCTCAATTCAAGAAAATAAATACTCATCCTCCAGTTCGGCATGACGATTCTACGAGCATTGTCAAATTCGCAAATGTGGTAACAAATGTAGTAAACACTTTGACTCAACTTGGATATACATCCGACCTAGAATCAGAAGGACGGCTAAGTTCAACAACTAGAAAACTTTCTCCGCAACTGAGAGAACAGTGGTTGCAGTACATGCAAGATCGCCGACTACTGAGAGGCAACCTGATTGTTTTCAAAGAGTGGCTTGCCTCCAAAGCTGCAATTCATGAGAGCTTGTTAGCACAGACAAGCTCGTCGTTTGACAGAAACAAATTTCAAAGCCGCGATAAACCGAAGACGAGTACCTTTGTTTCAAACGCTGAAGAGTCGAGCAAACCCAAGAATTTGAAATGTCCCTTCAAAGACGGACAACACCCCATTTGGACATGTGAAAAATTCAAATCAATGAAAGTAAATGAACGACGAGAGCATGTCCAGAAGTTTCCACTGTGTTTCAATTGTTTGAAACCAGGTCACATGTCGAAGGACTGCAGAAGCAGGACATGCAGTGTACCCAGCTGTGGAAGGCGGCACAACAGGTTTTTGCACAGCGAACTACCGAAGAAGGAGACTGCAAAGAATGTCTCAGATGCTACAACTGCAGTAGCAACTAACATCATCCAAAGAGGACTTCCAGTGGTACTAATCAAGCTGACAAACAGAGACTTAAGCCTAAATGTACTAGCGATGTGTGATCCGGGATCCTCAAGCTCATCTGTAGACATATCAGTGATGTCAAAACTCCAACTCCAAGGCCGAAAAGCAGCTCTGTCAGTAGCAGGGATCCATGGATCACAGGATGTAAAGACTGAAATAGTGCCGATAGCTGTTTCAGCGCATGAGAAGTCTCGACCATTGACAACAGTGCAGTTCTACGTACACGAAAAACTGAAATTGGGTGACCAGATTGTGGAGCTGCAAGATTTGAAAGACCGTTACCCACATCTGAGGAACTTGCCAGATCAGAGCTACAATCTAAACTATGTTCAAGTGATTCTTGGACAAGATTGCTACGACATTCATCACCCTTTTGAATTCAAGAAGTCAGAAGACAAAGCTGCACCATGGGCAGTGAAATCAAAGATTGGTTGCGCTTTAAGTGGACCCCTACCAGCGAAGCAAGCAGCAACTCTTGCGACCACAGCAACATCAATTGCAGACGACAAATTAGCAAACCAGTTGAGTAAGTGGTGGGATATCGAGTCCTACGCTTCAAACTTCGATGTCACCGGACATTCAAAGGAAGAACAACGAGCAATCAAGACGTTGGAACGAACGACCCGATTCAACGGTGAAAGATACGAAGTTGGACTTCTGTGGCGAGAGGATGAAGTGAAGTTACCAAACAACTTCTACACTGCAATGGGGCAACTCAAGTCCTTAGAACGACGCCTACAGAAAGACGAGGCGCTAAAGAAGCGCTACCAAGAAACCATCGACACAGATGTCAACGCTGGATACGTTCGGAAAGTAGATCAAGCTGAACTGAATGAAACCAAAGACAAACTGCAATGGTATTTACCACATCATCCCGTCATAAACCCGCACAAACCCGAAAAAGTCAGACGAGTGTGCAACGCAGCAGCAAAGTATCAAGGTGTAGCCCTAAACGACAAACTTCTACCTGGGCCAGACCTGCAGCAGAGTTTGATCGGAATCATATTTCGCTTCCGAGAACACCAAATAGCCTTATCAGCCGATATAGAAGCAATGTTTCTTCAAGTAGCTGTCCCAAAGGATGACAGCCGATGTTTACGATTCCTCTCGAGAGAAGATCCAGACCGGAGAATAGAAATCTACGAGTACACACGACACGTTTTTGGGGCGAAAAGCTCGCCGACTTGTGCAAATTACGCCTTGCACCAAGTGGCGAAAGATAATGCAGTCAACGACGAAAATCTTGTCAAAGCTGTCAAGCGAAACTTCTACATAAACGACTCCCTCAAGTCAGTCAGAACACCTCAAGAAGCGATTGAAATTTATCAGAAAGTCAGAGACATCCTCATCAAAGGTGGATTCAAGTTGACGAAATGGATATTAAGTGACGAAGAAGTCAAGTCACACATTCCAGAGACGTTGTGAAAACTTTCGAAGCAGAACCACAATCATCCTCAATCCTAGGACTCAAATGGAATGTGGACACATAGTCTCATAGTCTCATAGTCTGTCGTGGAACTGAGCAAGAAGTTCCAGCAAAAATAACTCAGAGAATTGTCCTATCCTTTGTCTCAGCAGTGTTCGACCCACTTGGGATATGTTCACCATTCAACATACGAATGCGGTTTTTACTCAAAAGCATCTGGGCAGCGACGGGACAAGTATGGGACAAAGAGTTGTCAGCAGAACACTCAAAGCTATTCAGTGATTGGTGCTCTGAGTTGAGAGAAATAAGGACAACTTCAAAAAATCGACTTTATTTTGAAAACGGATGCACAAACTTGAGACTACACATCTTTACAGATGCATCAGAGGAAGCAATGTGCATTGTTGCATATCTGCAAGATCAAGCAACGCTAAAACTGACATATGTAATAGGGAAATGTCGTGTGGCCCCCATCAGACATATGACAGTACCGAAATTAGAACTTCAAGCCGCAGTCTACGGAGTTCGTCTCAGAAAGCAGATACGCAATGAACATGATGTCAAAATTGAGAAAAAATCTATCATTGGACCGACTCATCAACAGTGCTACAGTGGCTACAGACAGCGCACAAGAAACAACAAGTATTCATTGCGAACAGAGCAGCGGAAATATTGGAAAACTCATCGATGGATCAATGGAGACACGTCAAAGGTGTCGAAAACCCTGCCGACATCGGAACCAGAGGAATGCTTATCGAAGGCCTCAAGGAGTCCGTATGGCTAAACGGGCCGGCATGGCTCCAAGCAGATGATGAAAAGTGGCCAAAGCCGTGGTGCCAAGTGAATGAACTCGAGCCTGAGCAGGTTATGAGTACTTTAGCAAATTAGAAACTTCATTGCCTACTGCATGAGGTTCAAGACAATGCAGAAGGGTCACCTCAAAGCAGACGAAATTCATCAAGCAGAGCAAATACTGTTTCGATTTGTTCAAAACGAAAGCTTCCCGAATGTTTCGAAGTCTATAGCAAACAGCAAAGAAATCTCCAAAACTTTAAACATTGCCAAATTGTCACCCTTCATAGAAGAAAATTGAACAATTAGAGTGAAAGGCCGACTGAAGCATTCAAATTTTGACTACAATGCAAAACACCCAATTTTGTTTACAGCAAAACATCCAGTTGTACAACTTCTGTTGGAGAAAGCACATCAAGACAACCTACATGAGGGCACAGAATATGTGAGAAACATGCTCCAACAAGAATACTGGATCATTGGGCTGAGAAATGCATTAAGGAAAATCAAGTCGAGATGCATCAAATGCAGACACAGGAACGCCAACCCAATTCACCCACCGATGGCAGATCTACCCCGAGAACGACTTGATGAACATGTGTTCCCATTCACCCATACCGGAGTTGACTACTTCGGACCCTTCGAAGTCAAGTTCCTACGACGTACCTTGGAGATGGTGCTGCCTCTTCACTTGCCTGACAACGAGAGCAGTGCACATTGAAGTTGCTCAGTCATTGGACACCGAGTCATGTCTAGCTGCAGTGACAAGATTCGTTGCAAGACGTGGCTACACAAATACCGTCATTAGTGACAACGGAACAAACTTTGTTGGAGCAGCCAATGAGCTGAAAGCATTCATGAACGAGTGGGACAAAGCTAAGATTGAGAGTGACTTAGCACAGAAAAAGATTGTTTGGAAATTCAACCCTCCCGGAGCTCCTCACTTTTGTGGAATCTGGGAAAGACTGGTTCAAAGTTGCAAGAAGGTCGTGATTGCAATCTTGGACAACCGAATCCTCATCGACGACGTACTCAGTACAACAGTGTGTCTTGTAGAGCAGACTCTCAACGCAAGACCCCTGACGGCAGTAAGTGACGACCCTGAAGATTTGACAGCACTCACACCTAATCATTTCTTGCTAGGACAAGAGAACGCAATTGCATCATTCATGCCATCCAGTGAACGCTATCATGACCTGAGAAAATCATTCAAAACGGCTCAAGCATATGCCGAGATGATCTGGAAAAGATGGACTCGCGAATATCTTCCACAATGGAACCGGAGATCGAAGTGGTCAAAAGAACATGTGCGAAACCTGAAAGAAGGCGAGTTAGTGTGGCTAGTAGATGACTCTGTGAAACGCTGTGAATACAAGCTTGGACGAATTTTTGAGATTTTCACTGGCAACGACGGAGTTGTGATATCAGCGAGAGTCAAAATGGCACATGGAGAGCTAAAGCGGCCAGTCGTGAAGTTAGCGCCAGTACTCTACGATGGTGTTTCCGAGATCGAAAACAGGGCCGGCGATGTTGGCGCCACTTCAAATCAGCTAGAAAAGCCATCAGACAGCAAGAAATAACTTTTCAAACTGAAAAAAATTAGAATTTGTCAAAACTCAAAAATGGTCAAAAATGAAAAATTTTACAAGTTGGGACCGAAAATCTGTACACCCCCCGATTTTGGGAACGCCAAACCCGAGCAACCCGAAATTATGGCAGAGGGTTAGGGTTACCTCTATGCTGTTCATGGAACCAACGAACGTTATTCCATCAGACCCACAAGTGTGGCTATTAGCACCTAAATGGTGCAAAATTGGCATTTTTCGACATTTTGTTATTTATTGTTAAATTTCTTAAGTTGTTTATTTATGATTCTTTAGATGATCATTAAAGGTGAAATACCGTACATTCGAGGCATTTAGAGCTACGTAATAACCAATCGTGTTTATGTCAACAAAAGTAAATATTGCAGTAATTTGACATTTACTATGTAAACAATGACCTAAATCATTTTCTTGATTAACCAATCAGAAACAAGTAGCGATGATGTTATAAATGATAAATATTTGATTATTTACTTTAACCCAATTGTTTGATTAGTCAAACCGTATTGTATTTAGAACCATTGGAAACTGTTACCAAGAGCAGTTGGCTCTCAAATTGACTAAAATTTGATTCTTTAATAACTTTAGTCTTTTTGCTAAGTTTTGCTAGATCTTAAGATCTTGCGGGTTCTAAGTTAGTTGAGCTTACTTAACGAGAAATTTGCAACAATACTAGCTACTGGCTGAAGCCTTACAAACTTCAGCACGAGATTGAACATAGACTATCACTAAGGATTTTCTTAACTTCAATCAACAAAATTAAAGTTACAGTCCTTTAATTCGTCCGAGCGACTAATTATTTCTTCGAGATCGTTAGTCAAATCGAAACCAGTGAAGAACCAGGCCGGCGTAAAACTCGAGAACCAGGCTGTGATATAGCGGTTCCGCTGAGATTCTTGAGCAGCCGCAACAGTTCGGATTGTTTTGGTGAGCGATCTTTTTCAAAGTATTTTGCAAATGTATGACCTCTGGTCTTACCATACCCAGACAGAAGTGACCTTTGATCATAATTTTGCGTGCTCGAACCAAATCCTAGACCCTGTAATTTTGTTCTGAGAACACACCGCGTGCGTTGGACTTGGTCTTATCAGAGGCCACTTCCGGATGGCACCTGAACCTGGGCTCCATATTGTTACTCTCTCCCTTTATTTGTTACTTTCTCTCTCTCTGTTTAATTTATGTAACTAGTAGTAGTCGCATTAGACTTCTGTGCCTTATGAGCGATTTTGAAATAAATAGTTCACAGTTTTCGTTATTTTAACCCAAATTTTTTTAATTTTGACATAATTTCCTCTGAATTATTCTGAACTTTTGAAAATTGTCAACAAAAGTGTTAATGGTTTTCCCTTTAAAGATAGATGAGGGTTGGCGAATTACTTGATTCGTGCTATTTTTGCAAAATTTTAGCCAAAATTTTCGAATTTCAGACTTTGTCATCAAAGCTGATGTTTATTATGCTTTTTAGCAAACTTTGTTTAAGTTTACCAGATGTAGAGACCCGAAAAGTGCTAACAAAACTTTTTTCAGCTCCAAAAGAGGAATAATTTTTTTTCCTCGTTCTTTAATAGTCTCCTTGAATTAAAATTTTTCAGTTTTTTTTGCTAACTTAACTCGATATGTATCCGAAAGGCATCATTTTTTCGTATATTGAAATTTTTGATTTGCCAAACTTTTTATTTCACAAATGTTTGGAATAAATAGTTGTTTAACTGGAACGCCCAGCTATATCAGGGCTAATTTCTGTAGGGCTTTTCCTGGACTTTTTTAGTAAAAAGTTGTTCGTGTTGGCGCCACTTCAAATCAGCTAGAAAAGCCATCAGACAGCAAGAAATAACTTTTGAAACCTGAAAAAACTTAGAATTTGTCAAAACTCAAAAATGGTCAAAAATGAAAAATTTTACAAGTTGGGACCGAAAATCTTTACACCCCCCCCCCCGATTTTGGGAAGGCAAAACCCGAGCAACCCGAGGTTATGGCAGACGGTTAGGGTTACCTCTAAGCTATTCATGGACCCAACGAACGTTATTCAATCAGACCCACAAGTGTGGCAAATCACTTTCACAAACAAGCTGCAACGAATATAACATATAGCTTTCGTGTATGAGGTCATCCTTTTCAATGTTTTGACAAAGTGAAATTAAGAACTTAAATTGAATTCTAGTGTTTTGCATTTTTATTCTTTTTTATTCATTTACTCTCATGATTTAGTCTCACTAATAAATGAACCGATTGGCTTCTTTAACTGATACAAGTAAAACAATACTCGTTTTTCAGTTGATATTTAAAAGCTCTTATGATTGCGTATATTTGTTTCAGGGAAATATCAGTGAACTTTTTAGCTATGTATCTTTTCTAACATGTTCTGTCGACCTACAGCTTGGTCTCAGTAGAGACTCTCAATCTTTCTTTCCTTGTGAAAAAATTTACTTCTGTAATAGTTTTATTTCTAACTAATTTTTTCTTGCATTCAGTACTACGAGTTTTTCCATTTTTTTTCATTTTTGAGAATCATTTTCTTTAACAAATTATCACATTAATGAAAGGTCCAATTGACGTCGAAAGAATGCGCATTTTAACAAATTTAATGATTTTGTTGATTACTTTATGGTTTTGACGGCTGCGACAATTTTCTCTCTCAAATTATATTTGAGCTTTTAATTATTTCGGGAAAGGCCTAATATCTTCTTTTTTGATGTACAGGTTAATTTGGTTGGTTTTATTTATTATTGAATGAAAATTTGATTTTGTTTTTTTTTGCTTTTGTTTAACAAAGACATCGGGTTTTGATTGCAATGAAAGTTTTTTATTTGATTGCCACGTTTCTCTTGTCTCAGTGTCTCATTAATGGCAGGTTTCATTGGCCCTATAATGCGGCCTTACGTTATTCATTTAGTGGTTTGTTGATCAATATAGTATTTTCTGAAGGTTTTCCATCTCTTCCTCATTTGGTACACCATTCGGTCAAACAAGGGATGAGCAGGGTAGGAACATTATGTGAAAACGCAAATTACAATGCCTTATTCAAAAACGTTATTCCTTAATTTAAGGAACGTGGCCTCATGATGCAAGCGACGGACGACCCTGCAGTCGATAATATGCAAGTAAACATTAATTTTTGAAGCTTCGTGATCGTACATGCTTCTCATATTAGTGTGAAGTGCTGCTCCGATTTTACAACTGGTTCTAATTGGAATAACTTACTCCATCTCCGTAAACATTACACCAGTTTTGAATTTCTCTTTGTTGAAGGACTATATTGTAGAGCATAATTCAGTTTTTGTTTGATGCTTTTATGTATATTTTTTTTCGGCACTAAAAAATTATACGAGATGACATCATTAAAAAAACACGGTTCATGCTAGATTGTGCGTAGCACAAAAAGGTTCCAAGATACCACTATACGTCTCAAATTTTTTAAAATCTTCTCCTTGTTATGATGCGAAAAGTTCCTTTGTAAAACAATTTTTGAAGCTCGAAGCAATTTTCTTTTGCAAATTTGAGTATGAATTTCTTTTTTGAGCAAATCAGCAATTTAGAACTCTCATTTTGATTTAATTTTACGAGACGAAAAATCAATTGTAATGTCAATTATATTGCAATTTAAAACAGATTTTTGCAGTATTTTGAAATTGGAAGAGAGCACCAGTTGAATATGTATAGTTAACGAATAACCAGGAACCAAGAGTTAGAGTAGAACATTATGTCAATTTTTGTCTTCTTCATCCTTATTTTGCTGAAAAACATGGTTTAAAAATTATTTTGTTTTAAATTAGAATACATATTTTTTCCATCGAAAAAAATTAACTTTTCTTATTTGAAGAGAAAACATTAAAAAAAGTCCTTAATCCTTTTCCGCTAACCCAAATTTTGCACCGATTAGATAGGACAGGGATGGAAGTGAGTTTATGTGTCTAATAACAAAACTTTGAAAAGAACACCTTCTTTAATTTTGTGCCATGTTTTAAAATCACCCATAATGAATCAATTCAGTTATTTATAAACCAATTTTACAGTCGTTAAAGCTTACAAGATTTGGCCTGATTTTGCGGTCATATATACAAATTTTATTTTCGAGTTTTTTTGAAAAAAAAGTTCTTGGTTTGAATTCTTTCGTTTTTAAACTACTATAAAATCAATATTATTCGGGAGCTCAATTTAGAGAGTCACTTGAAGCATGGGGAATAAGTATCAGAAAACAGAATAAAAAACAACCTTTTCCCTTCTTTTCTCTAATTTTTTTCCCGTTTTCGTCACTAGTATCTAATATTGATCAGCAGCGGATTTTTTTGTCATTTAATCATTCAACTAAAATTCAAATAAACTATGATCTGTGATTTATAACGTTCAAATTTTTCCTTTGTTAAATGAAACAGTCTAAAATAGATGGGTTCAAATTTGCACACAAGACAAATTTCTCAACAAATCAGAGAAACCAGCAGAAAGGTTAACGAAGTTTTTCAATTCTGTCGTGTTCTTTCCTCATGTCATAGGCAAGCTGTTTTCTATAGTTTTCTTGTACTTCGGGAGCATTACATTTGCTCATTTGGATTAAATTGCGGTCCAATTAAAAAACAAAACAACTGCAAGATACTACTAATTTACGAAGGAAAAGCTGAAAGAAAAACAAAGATGCTTTTTATTCCATTTGTGATTTTTTAACGTCTTCTATTTATTTTTTTTCCAATTTTTACAATTTACAACAATTGTCTGCTTTGGTTACATCGGAAATTCCTTCAAAATACAGGTTTTTAATTTCAATTTTTTTAGTAATAGGAAGAGAATTTAACCGTGAAAAGTTTTCTGCTTTTTTTCTGCTTTTTTTCTTTTGAATACTTGGTTCTTTTATATCGTTTTAAAGAAGTTCCCAGTTTATTTTGATTTTAGTTGAAGTTGGTATCTATTCTGTTTTGCCCCCCCCCAGTGTTTTTTACGCCACCCAGTTACCATTTATTTGTGGTTATTATTTAGCACGTTTTAATGTAAAAATAGTACTTGCGCCTTGAGGGCGTAAAAGATATAAACCCACTAAGCTAGGGGGGACAAAACAGAACAAATCCTGAATTTGTATAATCCAATGTGTTTTTTTAAAAAATAAAACATAACTCCTTAATATTTTTGTCACAACTAAATGTAGTAAAAAAAAATTAAGACCACAACCCCAATTGTTTTCTCGTTTTGCTTACAATTATTTAAACAGCTCCCTTTCTTTCACTTGCAATAAAATTTTTATAACAATCAAAAGTAGCCTCTAAGGACTACAATTTGATATTTCTCTTTTATCGCTACGATGCTATCATACAAAAATTGAAAAAATGACTGAAGATATATATATATATATATATATATATATATATATATATATATATATATATATATATTCGCATATATATCGCATATATATCGCATATCGAAACATCGCATATATATTCCCCCAATTAAAAAAATAGGAACGGTAAGTTATTCTTGGGGTAAAGAACGAGAGCTACTGAGAATAATACATATTGTATATACGAAGTTTGGTTGTTTTACAGTGATTTTAACTCTTCTCTCTAAGCACCCAGCCTCAGTTTTAGGCGAGTTCTTTCTGATCGTTGAAAGCAAATGAAAATAAACAGATAATATCGTACAGAGTTACGGGTTAGAGCAAAATACCTCCATATGAAATAAACTAAGCTGCTTGTGAGAAGACCGTTATCATAAATTTTCTTGGTGCTCGATCACGTAATTTAGTTTAATGATATCCCGACAACGTTTTTATGAGTATTTTTTTAAATCAAATCGCTCTCTCGACGCAACAATTATTTCATCATGGTATATTTAGGCGTGGAGTTGAAAACGCTGATGATATCATACAGAAAACTGGCTTTCGTTGTTTTTGTCTAAAAGTACCAAGCACACTCACGATTTCTTTCGCTTAGAATAGTCAAAATTTGGTGTGAAGTAATGAAAAATGAACATTGAAAACTATTAAAATTTTCAATTTTTTTAAGGCAATATATGCAATTATTTAGAGTAAGTTTTCGCCCTTAAAATCTGCAGTCATGACGAATCTACCATAAAAGGCAATGGACAACTTTCTACGTTTAAGATAGCAGTACCATTTAGATTGTTCTTACCTCTGGATAAGAAATGAAGGCCAATGAATATTCCCTGCATCTTATCTGAAACAACACATCCACTGTTAATTCATTTTAATGGAATTCAAAAAAAAATTCTCTTAATTTGTTAACGAACGATTAAAATGAAATAATTTTGAGGAGCTGACAACTACAGTAATTGATGCACAAAAGAAGGCAACTAATGTCCAAAATTCGTCTTCTCAGGATATTCGGTGTTTTATAGTTGAGTGAATATTTCATGATAACTGATAAAATATCTGCATGACAAAATTATTTTGTCCGACTGCTATTTATTAAAACGACACCTTACTTTTTATAGGTTACTTATTTACTTAATTTAATGTGGAAGTTAACCTTAACTTTGTCGCAGGCGTGGGTTCCGTTAATTTTCTGCTAAGAAAACTAAGCAAAAATCAAGTTTAGACAAATTAGACAAATTACCCACCCAAAAGGAATCTGAGTCGAAATAGTTCTTCGAATTGGCGATTTAAAAAAATCAATTGGTATTTCAGTTTCAGTATTGATTCATTCGTAACCCTATGGATAATTCAACAGTAAATCAGAGTATTCATCACAAATCAATCAGTAGTGATTCAGAGGTTGATTATTGTTACATTTTGAATCTTTTCCGTTTGTCTTTTTCGTCCCCCCCACTCCACCCCAGCTTAGTGGGTGCATATTATTTTCACGCCCACACGCATACGTGCCATAGTTTTACATGGTTTACTACGTAACGACACGTTCACCGTAATTGGGGAGTGCATAGCGTACTGGGGGGGGGGGTACAAACGGAAAAGATCCCATATTTTACATCTTACATGGTTCCTCTTCATAGTCGGGTGCCTGCAAGTATGCAATCTGGTACGCAGTCACAACCACAAACACTTCAGACACAGCTGCCATGTACTCTTGGGGCAGCTGCCACAGAATGGATATGTCGTAGGACTCGTAAGTGACCCCGTTGAATGTCTGGTTGAAAGTGCAACTGGTGTTGTTGGACTGGTAAGACAAGTTGTGGACACAGTCTTGGAAGAGAGAGTGACGAACGACATCCAGGAAAATGGCAAAGATTATCGACAACACTGAAATGAGGAGAGTTCCTGGGTTACAGTTTGTTTTTCCCATTAGATTCAAATCACAAATTGTTAGAATTTTTGCTCTGAAATTTTTAGCCAATCATGAAAAGAAAAAAGCTTTCATTAAAAAAGGCAAGTTTTTCAAGATTCAAAAACATTTTCTGCCTCTTTTTTCAAAATGAATTTGTTTTATTCAAAAACTTATTGATTTTGCATATAAAGTAAATCAATTGACTAGATCTAAAACAAACTTTTGAGAATCAATGTCCATAAATATGAAAACCTTCAAAATTTTATGTTTTTACCAATATAAAACTGCAACACATAAGTAAAACTATGATAAACTCAAATTTCTCTTATAAAAAAACTGACAAAACAAAGCCGATTCAATTGAGATTGGTCAAAACTCTCCAAAAAACATAGCACATAGAAACAAAGCAGGTTTACCATTGTTAGACTTTTAGATTTTTTAAGATTTTAAAGTAAGGGTTGATAATAACCAAAACTATTGTACGACAAACGCTTGTGTGAGCGAAGAAAAAATTTGGGTTGAATTTATGTACGATCAACGTTGAAGAGAACAAGTACGTAGTTTGAAAATAATGTTGACACCTTAAACAAACCATCGTTGAGGTTTCTTTGTATATCTCAGTTCAAAACTAAATTTAAAGATCGTCTTTTTATTGCATCACGAGAATTTGTAAAACTCCAAAGAGTTAAGATGCGTAACCACCTTCATATTTGTAATAGAATTGGTTCCATATAAAAATATTGGAAATCGACCATCTCAGTATTCTTCGTTTCTGGAATTTAATCAGAAGAAGCTTATTTGCTTTTATAAATATGTTATTCAATTCTGATTTCTTGCGTTAGTTTTTTTTCAAATATTTGGCAAGTTGACATATGAATTTTTCAACATTGTTGATATTTTATTAACAAAGACTATGCCAGAAAAATCAATGAAAAACATTTCGGTATTTCAATCATTAAATAAAGATATGCTTGTTATAAAAGTTCAAGCCTACGCGTTGTTCAAAGTAATTTAAACGCGCTCTAAAATTTTGCTGATTTTGCAACTTTATCAATTTCAAAGCTAACAAATGTGGTTATCTTCATTTCCACCAAACTTCTACAGAATCCTTATTTGTTGGCGGCGGCGATATACTTTGAACTGATCAAATCACTAATTTTTGGTAATGAAAAATCCAGCACACTAGAAATGGAGCCATAATGTTGAAATGAAACTTGTGAAAAATTGGCGAGCAATAAACTGTTTGAAACTTAGGGTTCCATGCGGTCTTCCCTCTGAAGTTAACTTTAATTTGTACGAAGCTTCCTTTCTATCAGTATTGTCATACGGCTATTCTGTGTGATCCGGAACTTGTCGATCGGCGCAAATCAAAACTTTTGAACTTGCAAGGTCTCTTATGATGTTTTGGATCTGGTGACTATAGTGTCTTGTTATTTACATTGAGTTCCTAGCCAGTTTTCTATCAGCTAACTGAGCGTGATATACACTTCTTCTCTGCTTTAGTGAAGAAACAAAACCGTCTAAAATGCAATGGTTGGTTCAAAATGGAAACCAAGAGCGTAAATACTCGTAATATTGACCGGGATTCTAGCCGTATCGCTAGCAGGAAAACGAATTATGGCAAGTTCCTTCTTCAAAGAGTAATCAATGACAGAGCTGACCTCCTGAATATCGATGTATCCTGCTTCAACTGAAAAACCTTATGTCAAGAATGTATGCATAGGTGTTTTTTGGACTCAACACAATCGAAATATGACAATAATAGTAAATGTACCTGGGTTTCAAAACGTAGATATACTGTCTGCACAGGTTAGCCAAATTTTATTAATGCTATTCTAATGTTCTTATATTTATTTTTTTGTCAGTTTTAATTTCTTTGGACATGAAAGCATTGCTGGTTTTTTTCACAATACTGTAGTATCCTGTCAACGGTATTTGAATTCTTCTACTACTAGTACTAGAATTATGAGCCAGAAAATTTCACGAAAATTTCAACTAAATTTCTTTAATGTAAGTAGCTTCCACAACACGCTCAAACCCTAATGTTAGTGGTTGTGGAAAGTAGTAACAAAATGGAATTAATTTAGTCGAGAAATCCGACATTGTCCATTTACCATATATTAATTTCCAGAAAATATTACTCAATATTTTCTGTTAATGAATACAAAAAAAAAGTTATCAATATGTTGACTTATTCAGACATCCTTGCAAAGAATCTTCAAAACTGATAAAGTACTTTTTTCTACTCACGTGCAAAACAGAGTCCCAAAATGAGTCGTCTGTGATCTTTAGAAGCTGAGAATGCAAATGGCAGATCGACCTCTAAAATGATGGTGCCTTTTCGTCCTCTAGCTCTGTACAAGAACACTTTGGCCTTGACTAGAAAACTGTGGAAGGTTGCTGAGTTGATAAACATGACAATTGGGATAAAAATTGTGACAATTGCGAGGTTGATTCCTGTGCTGTACCATGATATTGGCAACTTCAGGTTCACCTGAAAAGCACATGATCGCAAAACTCTTAATGTATGGCTTATTTGGCTTTTGAACAGACCCTTGCTCGACCCATGAGAAGACCGTACTCGACTATAATTGGCTATGAAAAGACTTAGCTGGACCCATGAAAAGACTTTACCTGGACTTTAACTAAGTGCTGGACTGTGTATTTATGGTCAATAAAGACCCCCCCCCCACTAAAATTATAAAGTCTTTTTATAAGTCGAGGTCTAAACCGGGGTACCGAGGCTGACCTCTCGTTATTCATAAATCTATAACATTAGCACTTTCCATTTTGGTGTCTATGGAAATTCGTGGTCAACTTCAGATCAATGCTTTTTGTCAGGCTTGATGTAAGTTTTTGCAGTAAGTGGACCTGACTTGATAAGTTACGAGGTATGAGCAAAAACTGGCTAGATTGAAGAACGCAAAAATCTCGATTTCTAGTTAATCTCTAAGATGCTATCTGGTTAATTGTTACACTTATGACGTCCTTAGGTGTGTTTGTCCTTAAGTGTAGGGTTCATTTGAGCAAAAATATGATGTAAAAATTGGGAGTGCGACACAAATAACATAGCATGGACAAAGCATGATTGCATAAATAGTTGGGACAATGGTCACACAAAGGTCTCATCAGAGGGCAAAATCGGGAAAAGCTCATAGCCGTGGCGGGTTAAAATCTGGATATCAATTAGAGAACTCTTACGTCATTTGTGTCTGGATCTCGACTCTCCACATCCCAGTCTGGAAATGCCATCTGGACACCCTGGGCACGGAAGAGGGATACAAAGCTGATTTTGAAATAGTAGTAAGGAAAGAGAGACAGGAATACTGGGATCAACTTGACAAATCTCTCCACTGCTTCTACCATGTCCCTTCTGAATTGACCTCCGTAATCGAACTTCACAAAGTCATATTTGGATAACTGCTCACTAAACTGACTTCGACCGGCTGAAACAATAACAATATTAATTATAATTAGATTTTCAAGTTTGAAGGCACATAACGATTTAAATGCAAACAGATTATGTAGATTTCGTAGGTCGTCAATAGTATTTTAAAGCCCCGCCACCACCATGAAACGGATGAATAGGCGTTGAATTTATTTCTGATAAACGTTAAATGAGTCGGAAGCAGAAACTTGCCGTTATTTGGCGCTGAACTTATTTTAAAAAGCTTTAAAGTTAGCATTGATCATACTTAGGGTCATTGCGTATATTTTAACGTTGCTCTTGCATATTTCATTTATCGTTGATTTTCGTTAAACAGCGGGGCTGTTATTGGTCTCATCATAGTGTTTTTTTTACAAACCAGAGGATTCGAAGTGTGTTTGGGGGGGGGGGGGGGGCTGCCGTTTTTGAAAGAAGTGTTCGCAAAAACTATTCGACTTTTTGATGTCAATGGGAAGTCACACTTAGTTTAGTCGGTTTAATCACGCTGAAGTAAAAAAAGTGAGAGAAAAGCGAGCAAACTAAATGCGTCGTTTGTATGTTCTTTCTTTTTTGTTGACTTGTCACGTCGATTCAACAATTTTGGTTTTTCATTCAAATTTAGCACCATTTTGTCTATAAAAAAGTTTATTGTTGATAACGTATTGTTTATATGACTTGCAAACATTGTTCTTTTATGAACAAAATAGTAAGTTTTTGTGTTTTGCCTTATTTCTTGTTGTTTTTGTTGTCTTCGCATTTAATCGCTCTAATGACGGGTCCAATTGGTTTTCTGATCGAAAGTAATTAACCTCTTTATTGAAGTCGCTTGATTTAGGTTTGTTTCTATTGCTGGACACTATCTGTTTTCATAAATTTTATTTTGAATTTGTATTGCACGAAGATTTAATCGGGTTTTGTCATTTAAACTAGTTGATGAAAAATCTCATCGCCGTTTTGATGAGGCAGATTTGTTTGAGTGAGATGTCAATTTTTTAAAAATTAAAAATACCAGTTTTTTAACTTTTGTACATTTATCTGTATACATGTAGTTTTTGTTTCTCATTGGTTTTCCCTGACTCTATAACCAGCAGCTTGCCGATTGTTTCCACCATATACTCTCAAAGAATTTGTGTTGTGAACGGTCCTTTTCATGTTATTATTGGTTTTGAAATTTTTGAAATCACTTATTTCACAAATAATGTTCTTTTCATTATAAAAAGCTTTTTCTATTTTTTGGTTACTTTCATCTAAATAGAGTTTTTCCTTCATGGTGGCTGATTTTTAGGTAGTCAATTCATTCAGTTTTTTGGATTGTCATTCAGGACGCACGTTTCAATTTTTAGTTTATTTGCCGTCTTCACTAATATTGTTACGATCACTTGAGCGATCACGCACCGAGAAGTCCAGAGAGGTTTTTTGGTGACGTCTACACTCAACAACTGATTCTATATGCGTGATCTCTTTGTAATTTTCTCGGTTTAAATTTTTGGTTCAATTGTGTTATAAATATTTTAGTCATATATCACTTACTTCACTCAAAGAAAACGACATTGCACTCACTTATTAAATATATAGTAAGAATTGAAAATCTAATAAAAATTTAAAGAAGGTTTTCGAAGAGCGATAGTTAAAAAGTTATATTGCTCATAAAACTTCAGAGTATGAACTTTAGAGTATGAACTCAAAAAATCATTTTTCTTTTTAAATCAATAATTTCGACACTGATTTGCTAAACGACACTGAAAATTTGGTTCCAGATAAAGGAAATCAACACAAAAAAGTTTTGATGCAACAAATTTGTTGTAGCCTAACGTTTTGTTAACCATTATAAGACTGGTAAATCACAACCATTTCAGACACGTTATTTCAATTTATTCAATTTTTCTGCATCATGTTTTACCTGTGATGCAAATAAATGCTTCGTGAAGTAAAACATCACAAAATTGCTTATGTTTTTTTTCTTTCCAATTATTGTTTATTTTTTGTTTCCGTTACTACTGAAATACTTAGGATACAGCCATGAATGTTTATGCAAACACAATTACAGGAAAATTTAAGAAAAACGAAACTATTAATCATTAAATTCTAGGTTTTCAGTTCTCTTAGATCTTATGCCCATGTTTTTTGCGTTTGCTGTCCATCAGATAATAAAACCATAATAGTTGTTGAATTGGTTATTAATCAAGGAGAAAATATAAAACTTCAGAAAGGCAATGTGCAAAAAGTTGCGATCTGTTATTTTAAAATTGAATCAAAATAATCAATAGTTCCAGACTTTTCAATAAAATGAGTCAATACATCGAAACGTTCTGCCAGGTTTTTTTATTGTTGGGATTCAATGGTTTTGCTCATGACTTCTCAATTCTTGTTCAATACATAGCGAGCCGTTGTCAATTTTCGAATCAACATTTGCTGAATATTTTGACGTGATTTAAGCTTTTCACCCCTAAAGAGTTACATTACATTGCGCTATTTTAGATTTGTGCAAAAATTGTCCGAAGCCATGATATTAAAAATCTGGATCACTTCGTTGGTTTGAACAAAAAATCAGACGCGTCCAGAATCATCAATATGAAAAGTGTCATAATTTAGCGAAACTAACCTAAGTAGTTGTTGTACCTCCGTCTATTCTCCCTAGAGATAGAAGTTCTCAATATCCGGAACACAGTTGGAGCCAAGTCAGGCTGTCTGCTTCTGTAACTGTAGAAGTTCCTTCCTAGCATGAAGAACACGAAAGAGAGACACAAACAGCCGAATGCTGTTAAGTTGCTGTATTGATATGTGTGGTGTGGGTTCCTTCAAAAATCCCACTCGTCAATGAGATCTTTCCTAACACATTCACCAAAATGTCTTATATCGGCATCCAAAATTAAGTTTACTAATTTTATTACACATTATTTATTACACAGACTGGGGTCCCAGGCCGAAAGGGCCCCTGACCAGGTGTAACTTGAGAGCACATCGAGAGAACTACAAGAGCAAAATTGCAGGGTATAGCCTGGACTCGGTGCGTTCTTAAGTATGAACAACGTTTCATTTGAGTCTGATCACACATCATTTCAGTCTAAAATAAGTAAAGTGTGGTTAGAAACGGAGTCGGAGCACTGCTCATTTTGGTCTGGAGACTGGATAGAGAAACGTTTGTGCACACTTTTTTCTGATCATAAAAGTTTTTCAGTCTGGTCATGGTTACATCATAGTCTGATCAGAGCTTATACAGAGCGCAAAAAACTATGAAATTGTTTTTTTAGGGGTGTGAAGACTTGCAAGCATAATTTGTTTTCTACCCTTTTAAATGAAATATGAACCAAACATGCACCCACTTATTTTTTGGGGAAAATGTATCATTAAAATCATACACTATGCAGAAAACACGAGCTTTGTTCAAGTAAAAACATTTTGAATTGATATAAACGGGAACAATTGAGAGAACTATAGTCTGCACAATGTATGGCCTGGAAAAATTCCGGAACAGAGTTGGACACGAAACAGGTAGAGGTCTAATTTGGATCTGACCAGAGCTCGTTATGGTATTTGAGTGGTCGGATTATAAACGGCTCTAACGCATGTGAGGTTGAGCAATGGTTTTTTGGGTTCTCAGTGATGTTATTACCCTTGTTTTCCTTTGGACAATTTGATCTGATCATTTTTATCTGGTACTCCAACTTAACAAAATAAGCAGCCTTAACAGTTCGTTAAAATTCTAAACTAAAAACTATCCTAAGAAATCGGCAACTCTAAAAAAATTGTCATTCCACAAAAAACAAATGAAAGCAGCACATTTCCAAAAAGAAAGGATCTGTTGCGCAACACAACGTTTTATAAGAAATTGCTTTCCCAATTTTACAAGATTAAGATTTTGTACAGGAAACTTTGTAAACATATTTTGGCACACAAATTATAGCCAATATTTTTTTAACAAACAACGAAAGACTATATTACGATCAAATCTTCCAAAAACTTAATGGTTTTTTTTCGGTAAAATTAAGAACTGAGTTTCTGAAATTGATTGAAATTTTAAATAAAAAATACAATACAAAACTTTCATGGGTAATTAAAAAAGCTAATTAACTTTCATGGGATCTCACGTCAGCAAAATTGTTTCTTCAACGTTTCATTCAAAACAAAAACTTTAGATAACATATTTTCCAATGAAATTGCTGGCTCCATGCGTACTTTATGATATTTGAATTTTTTCCAAGACTAAAAATTTATTTAACGCTAGTTCTTAGAAATTAGACGTTGCAGTATTGAGTGTAGCAGTTTTATTGATACCGCTCACGGACCAAATTAATTTATTTTTGAAATAAGGATGTCACTTCAGAATTCCAGGATGTCACACCCAGAATTGTTTGACAAAAAATGTCGCTTCGGTGCCACCAAATTGACAGGTATTTTATTAGGAAGAAAAATTTTTCTCTGGTTTTTCTAAAGATTTGTATAATTTTGTTTTGAGATTAGCGCCCCTGAGGTCACGTGTAAGAGTTCGGTTGGCTCAAGTGACTAACAAGTTCTACCGAAGTGTTACGCTTGCTATCAGACGTGTTTCTCTCAGATTAAAAAACTGAGAACAAAATTAGAGATACAAATTGAAATTAGCGCAAAAAACCAAAGAAAAATCTGCTGGCACGTATAAGTTTCTGAGAATGTATTGGAATTTAACTGGCAATTGCTCTTATAGCCCGTTTTTCAGTTCAAAACCAGTTTAATCAAAAATCATGTGTGCGCGATCACACACGATTATAGTTCATCATGCATAATTTCAAACCTTTCGAAAATTTCTTTGGTTAAGATACTGTGAGTTAACTCTTGGTTTACTATATAGATTAGGTTTCGGAAAAAACACTTAGAATACCATGTTTCAGTACTGACATTGAGATTTACTCCAAATCGGTCACAATTTAGACGTTGCGTCATCCTCCAATTCAAACAGAAACCAGACTATCAGCCTGGAATGTCAGTTTTTTGTAAAAACTGACATTTTTTTGAAAAAATTTTTGATTTCTTGGTTGATTATTTTCTGGACATCAGTGTTGCTTATAATACAACAATTTTGGATTGCTCGATACTTGGTAGAGCTCCAGTGAATTGAAATTAGGTACACATTGATAACAAACATACTAAATATTGTTAATTTTTGTCAAATCTTGACGTGGTATTTACCATGAAAATATCAGAATTTATACGAACTTGCAAGATCTTTGCACGGCTGTCAAGAAACAAGATCTTGGCAAGATAACCAGGAAACAATAACCATTAAAAGGCAATCTATACCAAGTTGTAAAATTTGAAAAGCACTTTTAAACAAGATTTAGCATGAATCCATATGATTAAGCAAAAGTTATCAAGATTTAACTAGAATTATCAAGAATTATCAAGAATTATCGGGAATTTTCGGAAAATTGAGCTCCCGTTACTTAATTAATCTACAATTGAGCTTATTTTTTTCCAGTATAGTGAAATTTTTAAGTGTGTGTAAGGTCAATATGTACATAGTACACACCTTATACAGGACTGCAATCGGGAGGGCCCCCACTAAGGTCCCATAGGAACCCAAAAACTAAAAAAAATAATCAACATCACAATTTTCACAGATTTCACGATCTTGGCAAGATGTTTCAAGTTTTCCAAGAAGTGTCAAGATTATGCATATGCATGTCTTATCAAGGTGTACCAAGTTTCAGTTTGCTGGGGCTCCAATTAATGTTTTTTTTTTGCAAATTCTCGTCAATTATAATACTCTATCAGTAGCTAGGGACAACTCCAATTTGAAGAAAAACATTTAAAAAAAGACGAAACTCCGTCAAATTTTCCAGCCCTATCAGCGAATCTTAGAAGCATTAAGAATTACTAAAAGTGGTGTTTTTTATTTCTATATAAATTTACGAAGTAGGCTGAAAGTATTAGATTTTTTAGACTGTTTTACCATTTGTACGAGCTTAAAATTTGAGAGGATTTAAATGAATACTTTCAAAAGAAAGATCCCAATGCAGTTCCAAGTAGTCGATTAAATAACAGCTGATAACATCTCCAAGCTTACAAAACATGTAGAACAAGTGGAAAAATAAAGGAACGTTAACTTCACTCCTAACTTGATCAGCTCCAAATATAATAACATTCCCTATGAAAATTCCAGACCCAATACCAATAACGTAAAGTGACCATATTACCAAAGGCGAGCACGCTTTCTCATAACCCGATTCACCCAGCAACATGTCAAGTTCGTTTTTGTTAGTCGTTGCGCACGCATCATGGTCCATTTCCTGTGAAATTATGTAAATTACGTAACCAAGTGAGTATATTACGTAACCTATGATAATCGTGACAAATCGCTCAATGTAAGTGTCGGAAAGAACAGTTGTGACAAAAGCTGTAAAATATTGAAAAAAATACATAATTGTCAAAACATTGTAAAGTTGTCTATTTGACCAGCCGTAAGGTTCTCTCTGTACTAAAGGTTCCATCGAGTAAGTAACGGTGCTGATTGCACAACTTTCGCTTAAAACAGTTAAAAGTATAAACCCAATCGCTACCTTGTTGTAATGTTCTTCATAACTGTTGCTTTGGTAGCTAAGTTCGGTTAATAAATTCGGGTTCTCAGAATGGTCCCACGCGAATAAAGATTCACCCAAAATTGGCGGCGACGGCTGACCTGATGTAGCTTCGCCCGGGTTAGGGTTTTGGGTTGCTCTACGTGCTGGTTTAGCCATGACTAACGGGGTTGGAGGGGTGGTTTGGACCGAACTTTGGTCTGATTCGTTACCCTGGATTCCACCCTGATCAACTGACGGTTGGGCTAAGATTGGCGATGATGATTTCTTGGTTTTAAAAGACGTCATTATCATAACCACCGACACAGCAATGAATTAATTCTTAGTTCGCTTTCAAGTGATTAAAACATGGCAGTGATCGTTCGATCAGATATAGATCGTTGCAACATCTGATAAATGCATTGTATGGAAAGTCCATCTTTAATGTTTATGTTACTTAGAAGGTTGAGCAAAGTTTTGAATGAAGTTGACCAAGAATGCCAGTCATTTTAGGCAAAGAATTGTTTGCGAAAAGGAGCTAGAATACCAGTCGCATTTTTCATCAAAAGTTATTTCAAGTACTTCGCAGAAATTTGAGGAACACGTTATTTCTTAAAGGAATAACAAGTTTGCAATACATTTTAGTTGTACTTATTGCGTGAAAAATATTTGGTAGCAATGTCATTTTTTTTCTGCAAAATAGTCTCCTTCATCGAGATTCTTGCATTCAAGTGAGAAGAATTGAACTTTAAAATTAAGAAATATTTCAAGAAATATATTCCTCCTGTCTCGTATTAATAATGTCATACGGCTCGACACACTTCTTATTTCGAATGAGATGAATTGCCCTAATGTCGATCTACAACTAATCGGGGATCAATGACACTTTGCAAAATGTGAATTAATTTTTAAATCTTGCATTAGAAATTGTTTCATTCTATATCAGCAGCAGAAAACAATTTGCAGCCTTTGATTACGCTGTAAATGTCGGAGTAAATCTTTTCAATTAAAGTGTGAAGTGTGTGTGGAAATTTGTGACAGTTAAAAATTAGTTGATATTTTAAATTCGCCTCAAGTTTGTTGTACTGTTTAG
>NW_027452281.1:0-27875 GCF_964194025.1 Convolutriloba macropyga
TAGTTAAACTTTTGAGACAGCAGAAAATAAGATATGCCCGTGCAAATTTGTCGTCAGAAAATGTTTGGTCTATTTAAAACGTCAGTAGCCTCTTGGCTTAACTTAAACATCCAAAACGTTTGCTTGAGAGGTAAGAGAAGAACATGAACTCATATGATCAAAACAGACCATGAGTTTTTTTTCATTGAATCTATACGTAGCAACGGGCAGGTTCTTAGTGACAGATAATTGAAGAATGGAGAGACGCAGTTATGATAAATAAATGAAGATACATCTTGATTACAAAAAATAATATAGTTGTTGGTTAGTAATGGCAGACCAATATACCTGTAGATATCAGCCAAAAGCACAATTCCCTCTAGAACAATTTCTCTCTAGACCACTTTCCTTTAGGGAAATAACTTATGAAGTTACATCGCATGAATGTTATGGACAATAGCTGCACTGATCAACATCACGGGGAGCAAAGGCTTTGCCTGAGTTTTGAGAAATATGTTTTTTTTTAAAATTTGCAGCGAATTTCCGACTGTATTACTGAGTCGGAATATTTGCCTACTTCAAAAATACAGAAACATCTTCTCGTTGCCGTTAAGGGTAGGCGACCTGAACATCCTTAAACACGCAGACCGATTTCAGGAATATGAAAGATCAGTTCAACTGTCAACTCCCTTATCTCTATCTTTGCCCGAAGCCTAACTAAAGCAACAACAAGATAAAAAAAGGAGAAAGAGCTTGATATCAAATCAAAAAAGAGGAAAATTATGAGCAACTTGAATAAAAACGAGATTCGCTCACTTGACTTAGCCAGTGAAAAGGGAGCATATAGATAGTTAAACGCTGTGCCAATGAAGCGATATTAGTTTGACCTAACAAAAAGCGAGTTTCGTGATAGCATTGCCCTTCAATATGGCGGGGACACAGTGAAGATGCCATCATTATGCACATGCTAAGACGTGTTCTGAGCTTACCTTTATTAGGATACTTCTGGAACTGTCTTATGGTTGTCTCAAGAATAAGGTGTACTCTTAAGGCTTACCTGACTAACTAAAGTTCTATATCTCTAGTCTGTTACTCTTCTATCTGAGCTTCAGTAGACAGTGCACGGGCCCCAATGCTAAAGTCTAACGTATATCTCAATACAAAACAAGAGCGGAGTAGAGAGAGAGAAATATACTTTATTATTATATCAGGTGGTGAACTGGTACTGACTAAATAACCTTCTCTTCTGAGAAGAGGGGTAAATGGGTAAACATCTAAAGGATAAAAAGGAAAAGATATTATTCCTATTTTTTATCCAATCAGGAAAGAGTATTTTCAGTCTTTATTTATTTAGATAATAAAGTCTTTCAAATAGTTCTTTCTGGAAGTCATATTTGACTCCATCTTTCCGGGGTTTCGAGTTTTTTGAAAGTCTCTTGTACATTATAATGAGTCAATTTCTCTTTTTTCTCTCTGAAGGATTTTCTTTCTTTTTTGGAGTGTGTTGCTTGAGATCGGTTCGTCTGCAAGTCGACTCCTAGACATGGGTTGCCCAAAGAGCGAAGAGTGACATCAACAACCACAAAAGTATCTATTCCATAACCACGTCCAGTGGGTGAAGATTCTTTCGGGTAGGTCCGGTGTTGATGCTTGGAGGCGATCCCGATGTCCTGTGACTTGACTTACCTGACTTACCTGAATTGGTTTGTTGTTAGGTGTTAGAAGTTTAGAAAAATTTTTCTTTATTATAACCTGTGTTGGGTTTCAATGTTCTGTTATACGTAGTATCCCTTCCGGTTGGAAAGAAAATAAAGATTTATATGATCTGTGTTAAGTATATTTTGTTATATGTTTTTATGGAATTCGACGGATCAATTGAGGGTAGTACTGGCTAGGTCAACACAAGGTGCATGACATAGTTGAGAAATGTTTAAGTGACATGTGATTGTTTAGCCATGTTGGTTGAATACAGATTTTGTTACTGAATATGAACATGTATCAATAGTCTGTTTCCTGCGCGAAATCCGAAGTTATTCTGATGCAACCAATTCTTACGAATTGTAATGTTATACTTCTACAATTTGTGTTATGTCATGTATTTTGTAAAGGGTTTATAGATCTCGCTTATGGGTTTGTAATGGGTATGTCCAAAAATGTCCAAATGCCTTATTCAATCAACTTCTATTTCTCTAACTTCAGAAATTAAGTTAAAGTCTCTGTCTGCGCGCTGATACAAGATTCCAAATAATCCAAAGACTCTTTCAGTATTTGGAGTACTACAATGTTAGTTGTTACCAGGTAAAGGTGAAGCTGTTAGTTGTTACTATGGCTTAAAGAGTTAATATAATGTATCCATACATGTTGTTTGTTCTTTGAGAAGTGAAAGTATGTTTTTCATGTATTTGGTTATTCTGTTTATGCATAAATTTTTACATGTGAAAATTTCGAAATTCAAGTATTTTATATTTTTATCTATGTTACAAGTTGATATATTGATACGGTTTGTTTGGAAAACTATTTAACACTTTGCTATGTTATTATGATTTCTAACTGATATTTTAGTTTTTTATGTTGTGTAAACAAATCTGTTCTATAAGAATCTAGGGTGAGTTTTGTTGAAATGTCATGTCGATGACTCAAGGTTTGTAAATTTTGTATTACATGTTATACATAAAGTTAATATGTCTATTATATGACTCATTGTGTACATATACACTTTGTTTACAATACAAATGTTGTTATTCCTGCCATCTCTGTGTTTTATCAAGTTGTAATTTATTTACAAAATTGCATATAACTAACTATGGAATAATCTTTGCATATATACATATACATTTTAGAAATTAGGTTAGAGATTGTGGGAAAAATAAAAAAAATATTTTTGTATTTTTAAAGTTTATTTGAACCGAAAAGATATATAACAATTTGGTACAATTATTGTTGTAATTAATGGTTGTGCAAATATAAAGTGCAACTATAAATTACTCGTTGTGAGTATATTTATCAGGTAAAAACTCAAATATAAGGGTTTACAAAGTATTTGATTATAAATTATTGAACTGATATAAATATATTTATCAGGAAAAGGTGAATTTTGGGTTTCAGAAAACACAATTAATTATATATGCACTGATTAAGTTCATAGTTATTTATTGTTACTTGTCGAAATTATCAAGAATTGTTACTTGTTACTGTGACAACATTGTTATAACTTCTCCGTCTGTTTCGGATAGTTCGTCCGTTCTTTATAATGTCGGTATTCCTTTACGAAATTGTCGTCTTTTGAAAGGAAATATGCAAGTAAGTTCGTTAGATCTTGTAATGGAATATCTGTAATTGATGCTTTCACTGTGTTGCATAGTTCGTGCTCAAGTTCGGTTTTAGTCCGTTCATTATTGAAGTTTATCCTATTTGTGAAAGCGCGGTTCGTTACGCTTCCTTCGAGGTGATACACGTGGTATTCCTCGCAAGGTTCCAAAGCTTCGAGCGGTACCATGATAGGCCGCTCCGGGGAATCTTTCGGTTGGAATATATAGTAGTTCTTAATTGGGTCAAAGTTCCTAAGTGTGCCCAATGTATATTCCCATTTCAAACGATAACCGTAATTAAGGAAATAGGGCGACGTCAGTTGGTCGTTTATGTGAATGTAGCTTTTTGATGTGTTATGGCTTTTGTCACGTAGAAATGTATAATATATAAGGTTGTGGATTAATTTAGTTTCATGCACTCTGTTGTTATTGTTCTGTACATCTTTCGGAGTAGGATGCAGGAAATTGAAACTCAGTTGAAATATCTGATGATCGTAAATACTGTACGCAGATAAGTCTTGGGATGCCTTAGCTATAAGTTGGTCGAAATGACATGTTATTGGGATCTTAAGCTCGTAGTCATAATCTTATAAAAATCTCTCGGTGAGACTGTAAAACTGTTTAAGTATTGGGTACATAGACTGGTGGAGTTTGTCTCTCCCCATGTTTTTCGTGCTTCGTTTGACTGTATTAGTGTTTTCTGGTGGCAGAGTTGGGAAATACTCTGACACACGATCTTTAAGGTTATGAAGAGGTGCCATGAAAAAGTTATATTTGCGTGAATCGAATGGCATATTTGTCCAGTTTCTGTATGATAACAATGGGCTGTAATTACTATTGTGTGGGCTATTTAAAGTTCTAGGATCTTTGTCCTGAAACCAAATTGTTTCCATAACGGTTGGTGTTGGTGTCTGTTCATTTGTTGATTGGTGAAAAAATGATTTGCTGTTTGCTGTTCTTGGTGTTACCGCGTAGGGAAATCTTAAATTGTTTGGCCTACGATTAGTTGTAAACAATTGTTGTTGATTATAACTTTGTGTTCTTGGTTTTTCTGTCATATAATCAGAGGGTGGTGGCGGTCGCACTGGTGGGGGGTAGTTTGGGAGTGGGGGTGATGTATATGATTCCGTCGTCGAACGGTTCTGAGTTTGAACTAATCTGTTATGTTCATAGCTTTGAATGTTGGTACTTGTTCCTTGCTCATTAGTGTTTTTGTTAGTGTTAAAGGATTGCAAGTTCCGTCTGTTATCAAATCTATTCTTAATTTTACGTGCAATTTCTTGTGGAGTTTGGGTAATCTGTGGAGTATTGTCTAAGTGTACTCTCATTGTAGTGACTGTTTCAGGGATATTCTCCTTTTGATCGTCTGTTTGCGTTCCACAGTCCGATGCGTTGTCTCTTATGGTGCCAGGGCTCGATCTCCCTGATTCGGGACTCAGTTCTCCGTCTTCAACTTCGTAGCTGAATGGGGAATCGGATTTGTATGGCGATTCGTATTCCATGCCTGTTGCCATTGTGCTAAAACTCATAGATTATTACCATTGGAATAATACATGGTTTCAAAATGTTATGATTACTGTTATAGGAGCTGTTTGTAGTTTGGTATGTTAAAAACTCACTCGTTAGTGGTTACATTGTTATATGCTAAAAATATATTGTCATTTTTACTGTAGGTTTCTTGTGTTTTGTTATGAATATACAATTTTATGAATATGCAATTTTGATGAGTTAAAAATATTGGTGGGGGTATACTGTTAGATGTTCTTTAATGTACATGTTGTTCTAAATTTCATATGTATCAGCCGAATGAGTGTCAAAGTATGTGACTTCATTTGTGTGTGGCTGATCATTTTGGATTACGTCTAGGCTGTGACTGCGATTATGCATTTTGTTAGCCGTTAATTTTAGTTGCTCAAAATCAATCGGTGGAGGGTTTTGCATATCTAGTAGTTTTGATGTAGGTATTAAGTGTCTGTGTTCGTTATTTGTTGAAGGATTTGGGATTTCATATGGTTTAGGTTGATGAATTGGTATAGGTGTTTCATATGGATGGTTGTGGAATAAACTATTATGTTGTTCAACTTTTGGTGCACTAGGGATAGGTGCTGATAAATTGTTTCCGATGCATTGATATGCCGGGGGTGGTGTAATTAGTTGTGGTAATATTGATGGTAGTTTATTCTCTTTTATTGTTTCTAATGGTTCTAATTTAAATGAATCTGGTTTATATTTCCTTTCTGGTAATGGTGGTTTCTGTATCTTTTTTGTTGGTTCTAAAGTTCGTAATTGTAGTCCGTTTTCTGTTCTACGGATTGTTGTGTTGTAATGTTTATAATTTGTATCAACGTAAATTTCTGTTTGTGGCTCATTTTTGTTATGATTTGACGTTGTTACTTCTGCTGAATGTCTACGAAAGTTAGGTCTACTTTTTCTCGTTTCGTTGTTTAAGTTTCCATAATGGGAATTGTTATCGTCACTGTCGTCATGTAGATTTTCTTCTTGTATTTGTGCTACTAATTGTGTAAGTGTTTGAGAAAATATTCCAAATATTCCGGTTAGTAGTATTTTTGTTATACTTGCTTGCTTTCCGATTGCTTTGTGAATAGCAAAAGCGTTATAGAATTTAATAATAAGATTTGTTATGAATAGTATCATGCTAATCATAGCATAAATAATAGCCATTTTCTCTAATATGTACCATTGCCAACCAAAGATGGTGAGAATTTGGTCTTTCAGCCATGCGCCGTCAAAAATTTCTTTCCAGTTTACGCTGGGTTGGTCGATCTGAAAGTTATATCCGTTGATATTCAAATTTCTTAGCCATTTTAATGATTGTTCGTAATTTTTATATGTTTGTAATAAACCTAATTGTTCGAGCTCCAGGAGTTTTAGTGCATTAGCTGACTGTGCGTCTTGTAATGGTTTTTCACGGTCTCTCATGTATTCATGTAATAAATCTCTTTTTCGTTCTTGTACTAATTGTTCTTTACTGTAGGTTCCACTTTCTATTAGACTTGCTTTACTAAACATATTGTCTAATACTATTTCTTCAGGTGATATGGTGTTTAGCATTGTTTCAACTTTAACTGGGTACGGTGTTAATCTATATCGTGATGCTCCTTCCGTGTCTATAGATATGAGTTGATCGAAATTACTATGTGAACATGGTACCTTTTTTGCCCAAAGGTATGTTTGGCGTGTTAGTTGGTGTACATACTGTACTCTGTTTTTGTATAGAATTGGTATTTTATCATAGCATTCGCGTGTTTGTGGTACGTAAAGTGGTGATGATTTCTTTGCACATTTGTACATTTTCATAACGTTTACTCCTTCTTGTTTTACAAATATCGATCTGTCTCCTGTAAGGATGTATCCTAAAAGTGGTGTGTTCTTCTGTACTTGTGTTAATGTTAATTGTCGTAGATTTCTAGTTTGTTCGCAAATTTGTGAAAAAAATTCTATTGCTTGTAAACTGATTCTAGAGTATATGTTACTCATATATAAGTCCATTTTCATATTTAAATGTGTGTTTTCGTTAACAAAACCGTAATAAAAATGGTTGTTATCTTCATCTTCATAGCGCGTAAGAGTTGAGGTGATTTCTTTTGGTGTTATTTTTAGGAATTTTTCATCATCAAATTTATCTTTCTTTCTTGTTACCTTCTGTCCTGTATGCATATCAAAACCATATTCATATATAATGTAAATATCATCATATTCTGTTTTATGTAAAGGTTGTATTGATCCGCATTCGTGTTCAACTATTGGATATATTTCAAACCGTGTTGCTATTGAGGCTGTTTTGTTTAGTGTTATTTCTTCTTGTATATCTGGTTTTTGTACTGTTGTCCATTCTGCGTTGGTTTCTATCCAATATCGGTCTTGGTATTTTACCATGAATGCATCAAATCTAATCAGTTCGAATAATTGACAATGTGTTTGGGGTTCCCAAACTATTGTTGCTTTTGTAAAAGGTGTCGGTTGGCATTCTCCTTTGCGGAGATCGCATGGTAGTTTTGTTCCCATGTACGAGATTTCTTCCGTATCAAGATTCAGTATGAGTGATACTTCTTTGATTTCTAATGTCCAGTCTAATATGTCTATTCTGTTTTGTTTTCTTACTCCTGTTAAACAGTTTGATTGTGCGTTTTTTATTGCGGATGGTATCCATGTTGGGTTTGTGTAATCATACACTATTCTGCCATATGGTGGTACCATAGGGGTATCTAAATGAAACTGTATTCTGCCTTGGAGGTCTTCAATTCTCTTTTGTAATGGTGGGTCAGCTATGTAATTGATTGATATGTTATATCTTGTGGGTTTATATTCTGTGTTTTTCAGTAAGTTAAGTCTGGCAAGTTCGTTACGAACTTCGTCCGGGTCTAAAATTTTTGTTCTTTGTGCTTCTGATACATAATAGCTAGGTCGGTTTGCTCTAATGTAGTTGGTGTGCTGTGAACACCATTCTACTCGTTCTTTAATCGTTCCTGCAACTGCGTATGCTTTAATTTCTACTGCTTGTGCTTTTGATAACAGTTGAACTTCTGTTTTTGTCATATCTAAATCTAGTGGTTTAAGTTTGCATGTACTAATTTTGTTTAGTTCGTAGTACTTTACATTTGTAATTTCCTCTGCGTCGCAATCGTAATGTTCAATAAAAATATCTTGAGGTCCGATTGCTGAGCCGTTTATGTTTTGTCCTGTTAATTCTATGTAGTCTACCTTTGTTTGACGTTTCTGTCTTTTATTGTTTATTTGGACTTTTTCTAATATACTATTTGTGAGATATTCTCTATAGAAATTCCAGTTTCTTGACCATTTATCAATAGCTATGTTCCACATTTCTTCATAATCTGAACTGTTTTTAATATTCTCTAATGCTGTGTCGTTATAATTGTTTTTAATTGAATTTGGGTCTGCTGTTAATTTATCAGATACGTGATTCATGAGTTTGTTGGGATTTTCGCGTTCGATTCTGTTTGATGTATGTATTGTTATTTTGTTTTTATTTTTTATGTTTTTGATATGTTTCTCCATTTTTCGTTGATGCGGTCTTTAATATGTTCTTTTAGTTTGTTTTGTAACTTATATTGTGATTGTATTTGTGTGTCTATTTTCATATAAGTAAATATTATTATTATTATTAATATTAGTATTATGGAATTTAATTGAAACGGCATGTGTACGATAATCCTGTATGAGGATTGTAAAATGTTGCAAAACCTAAAGTTTGTTTAGTGTATCTATCAAACTTATAAACAAAGTCAATACAAATAAACGGTGCTGGTGTCGTTGTTGTTACTATAGAGGGTGTTGTTGCATGAAATGGGTGGTTGAATATCGTATCGTATTTGATTGTTGTATTAAATTTTAGTTCTAGAGATGGCGTTGCTAGAACTTCAAGTGCTGAGTTTCGTTGGCGATGTGTTAGATTTAAGGTATTTGTAAGTCTATTTCTTGACCAATTTGTGAGTGTATCTCCAAGATTAGTCGGTCCGTATAATGGTGGAGGAGGATTCCAGGTCCTTTGATCTAATGGAAAAAGATATGTATGATCATTAGTTCTACTTAAAGTAGGGGGGTTTGGATTTAGTACTGGTGTTGCTCGAGTTCTACCGGGGTGACTTGATGCTAGTCTTAATTCCGGTATAAATGATGATGGTGAGAGTATTGTATTTCGTGGTGGTTGTAATGAGTTTGTTACTTCTACTCGTGGTACGCTGATAGAGGTGTTCGAGGATGAAGATTGTTGTGATCTATTTGGTGTAGTGTTTGTACTTATCGTATTTTGGGGTGAAGTTGCTGACAAAATTGAACTATGTGGTGAGTGTATTGGTTGTACACGAAAATTGTCTTGTACGAAATTGAAATCCTGTCTTTGTTGAAATGTGGGTGGTAGAAATGGATTTGCTCTTAATTCAGATGATGTAGGTGTTGGGATAGTATTAACACTTGAGTGATCGCTAGGTGAACTGATATTAAAATTATGGAGTGTTGGTGTTCGGGTTGGTGTTGCGGTTGGTGTTCCGGTTCGACTTGGTGGTTCTGATTGTCCGGCTTCTATGGGTCTTATTTTATTTGATTCTATATCAGTAGAGTCGTATGAGACTAATGTAGAATCTTGTGTAGGAAATGAGAGTGATGCTCTACGTCTGCCTCTTAATAGGTGTCTAGTTTCTGTTCTCTCACGCCGTACTGTATACGGGTTTTCGTTTCTAGGGTCTGTATCGTCTATCTCAGGCGATGTTGGTATATTTGTTAGATCTGTTACTTCGTTATGATGTGGTTGTTCTTGAGTATTGTTACGGTTACTATTATTATTTGATGACGCAATTTTTGCTGGTTTTTAATTATTTAAGCTCCGGAACCAGGTCCGTGTGGTGGGACTTGCATATATGTTGGCGTTAATATCAGTACTGGTATTAGTTCTTGTTGTGGTTGGTGTGTTTGTGCTCCTATATTTGATATCCAATTTTCGTTATGTTGTAACCTTAAATTTAACTGGTATATTACAACGTTTCCGTGAAATGGTGATTCTGCAGGAAATCCAATTTGTAGATAGAATTTTTGTGTATGTAATGTGTGATATATAGATTCTTCTATGTCTGGGTTTGTATCAGTTTTTATGGATTTATAAAGGTTTCTATTAAACTTAAGCACATGCGTACTAGGAAGTATATAACTATCGCAATTTTAATAAATTTAAGTATTTCCAGTTCTACAATATCTATGTTTGTTTTACATATATGGTATATATCAGGATGTATTTCGTGCATTGAATTATTGTACTGGTGGGCTTGCGTATACTACTCTGCGATTTCTAATTACTTCATGTATTGTGACAATCGCTAGATACGTGGATATTACTACAATGCAAGGTACTAAGAAGATAGTGAGAAATAATATTATTTTATTTAATATTAAGTAGAGTGTTACTAATGTTTCAGAGAAATCAATTGTTGAAACTTATGAACGAGTGTTGGTATTTGGAAAAGACTTTTTAATGCTGCACTGGAAAATGACAGTTATTTTCTTGTGTAACTGACACTTAACGGTGTCGCACTAATTGTATGAAATTTAAATTCACTGGTACACTACAATAACGATAATTGGTATCATATTATTTGTTAGGCTTTTAGTTTATCGTCTACCAGTTCAATAGCGTCTTTTTTACAAACAACTATGAAAACTGTGTTTAGTTTGTTAATATCAACACATGTATCTGTGTGTATTTGTTGTTCTAGTGTTTGGAATTCAGTAATAGTTTCGTTACAAGGTGTTATGTCTTTCAACAATTCAAAAGGTTTTTCTCCCCAAAAGAGTTTTACTTCTTGTCCGTTTTCTGTTATTCCTTCAATTATGAATCGATAATCTTTAGTTGAAATTTTACAATCAGTTGTTTTGATACTGTCGTTATCAAAATGTATATGACTATTTAAATGAAATTTGAGCTGAGTAAAATTGTCTCTTTGTACTTTTATTTTTATACAAAGTTTGTTTCTGTTTAAAGAGTGCATAAACTCTGATGCTGCTAACATTGGTGGTTTTTCATCACAATGATATGTATAGTGGTGGATTAATCGTTCTGAAATGAAATTAAAGTAATTCAGTTTACCTGTCAAGTTGTGTTGTTGTGCAATGGAGTGTTGTTGATAAACTTGTATTTTGAAGGTTGAGATTAAAAAATTAGTTTATCTTCTTTTTGTAGTGTGGTACTATAGAAACAAGAAAAGAATTCTGTTGAGATAGAAAATTTTTTGAATGATTGAAAATGTGAGATAGAAAATTTTTGAAAGTTGAGGAGAATTTTTGAATTTTAAGAATACAATTTCGGTGTTTCAGCTTAGCTGAAATTTTTTACAATTTTTTCAAATTTTTCAAGTCAGTTTTGCAGTTGTGGATTGTACGAGGCAAAATCCGAATTGTGATTTTTACTTTCTCGTTTCTGTTTCTGTACAATGTTTCTGACATTTACATATCTTCCGTTTTTTATATTTTGGTTGTTAAGTTGTCAATTTTAATAATTACTAGGTCTAATTAGAATGTTAGTTTCCGATTCCTTGAATTGGATTCACTTCTGAAATTCTCCAGATCTTTTTGTTCTCAAGATGTTGTTTATTCTTTGTAATTGGTGTACTGGTATGAAGTTTATTTTATTTGATGGTAGTTGGCGTGTTACCATCATGGTATGTTATGGTAATTAGTCTGATGTTGGTGCCGACTTTGTCGTTGCCTTTTGTTTTGAAGTAGTTTCTTTGATCATTGGTATGGATCGTGGCGTCAGTTTGTACCAAGGGATTTGGTGCAAAAATGTCTAGTTACTGAAAAGGTATTATTGGTAATTGGATATGTTGTTGCAATCTTCAGCAATTTTGCAACTTTGCAATGTGAATTGGTAGTTGGTACCAATGGTACAAAATCCTTTGTTTAAGAAGCATTGCCGTAATTGAAATGTTCTTTCAACTATTAATGGTCTTGGTAAGACCAGTCTTGTTAATCACCATCTGTCTATGGTGTTGGTAAGTGTTAATGGTCTGACGTTTTACTTTTTGTTACTAATTGCGTCTGCAAAGAGACAGTGTGTCTCAGTGAATTGTTTAACATTCTTGTCATCTTCTTATGGATGTTGTTAATTTGTGAGTTTTCTCCCGTTAATGATGTCTTTTATTTATGGTGCCTTTGTTGGGTTTTAGTGATTATCACTAATGAGTTACAGTTTCAGTTATCTCTAATTAGGAGGGCTAATGATGTGTATGATGTTTGTTGTATGACGTTAGTTGTTAACGTCCGTTTTTTCAATAAAGTCCGCTTTTCAATAACGTCCGTATTTTCACTAATGAGATGTATGACATCCGTATTTGGTATGACGTGTGAATGTATGACGTATATTGTTCTGTTCTGTGCAAAAAGGTGCACTGCGGGTTGACCGTTCATAGTATCGAAGGTCTATTTAGCCGAATGTTTATATTTTAGCTTAAGTTCCATTTGGCTGAATGTCGGATAGCCTAATGTGTAATTATGGATGTAGTACGTATATGTAAAGAATGTGAATGGATGTATTATCCATCTATGTAAATATATGTGTTCAAAGATAACGTGTATGACTGTTAATATGTATTTTAGATCGTGATGTTGGAGATTACTGGATGGCTCTTATGGCGTGTTATTACGTGGATTGTTATTACATTACTTCCGTTATTCTCATTACGTTGTTATTCTCACTACATGACATCGAATTACATTGTTATTCTCATTACACTCCGAACAGAAGTTATTCTTTTGTTCAGGTGAACATATTCGTCTATTCGATACAATTTTCTATTTTTAGATGTGTTTCTTTTTATTAATTCGTACTCGTTATTTTTAGCTTCCGTTTCTATGACTAGTGTTTACCATTTATCCTATTGTGAGTCATATGTTTGTATTTTTATTTCTTTCCTGTTGTTGATGTGTTATTTCTAAACTTTCCTTTTTATATTTATTAATGTTCGTGAATGTCGACTTCTTCAAAATATCTATTCCATTTCGTGAGGTGGATAGATCCTCGGTCCTGTGGATGGCCGATTTGTTCTTTGATTACTTGTTATTTGAATATTTGTTTTTTGTTTGATTGTTTACTGTTAATATCAAATATCTCGAAGCGTCTATTCCAGTTCTAAGCTTGTGAACATCAAATAAAATATATCATTTGTGTTTTGAATTTTGTGTTTTTGAAATTTTGTTTAAATGAAAAATTACCCTTTTTGACAATCATTGTGGAGGTTTCGAGGGCTACAATCAAAACTGATTTGTGTTAGAATATCCTGTATGGATATGTTTTATTTGTTATTTGTTGTTTGAATCTTTGTTATTTGTTTTTATTGATTACAATGGTTATCGATGACAATGGTTATCAACGATAATGGTTATCGATGGCAATAGTGGTTGTGTGTCTGGGTGAACGTTTGCTAACTGATGGTTTGTCAGAGGATGTATGTCAGAGGATGTATGTATAATGTATGTTTTAAACTTCCAGTATTACAAAGCAGTTAGAGCTCCTTTGTGTTTTTATATTTTGTAAATTTAGATGAAGTATTCACTAAAAGGTGTTAGAATATTTGGTAATGGTTTTTCCCAAAGATATTTGTGAAATTTATGAAATTTGAATATCGGGGTTTATAACTTGTCCGAAAATTATGATTATGTATATATATCTCGGGGTAAAATCTGTGCTATAGTTGGTTAGTGGTTAGGTGATTAATAGCACCTTTTAGTACTATTTGTTTTTAACTCATTTCATGTCTGTTTGTAGTATGTTTTGTATAAATTTAGATGTCTTTATCGTTTCTTTTCTAATATTTTTGGTTCTGCACACAAGGTTCGGGTTAGGTATGTGTGCCCGTAAAAATAGTGAATGTACATAAGAATATACATGGGAATGTACATAGAGATAGATTTATTGTTGTAATCTGACAGATTTTTCGGATGGTTCATAGATGTTCGTTTGAATACTCTATGAGAAATACTTTTTGAACAGTTGATTACATTAGGTAATATTAAAGCATTAAACGATTATGAGATCTGTTTAGTAAGATCTGTTTAGTTGGTTACTAAAGATACCTGTATGTACGAATTATCATGAAATGACTTTTGGCATAGTCAGTCAAATGAAATGAATATTTTATAAGGTTAGAAATTTTCGGGTATGTATGTAGTATCATATGTGTTAGTGATAATATTATAGTGAGATTATAAAAGTTGAGTCCCCAATTCATAGTGGGTTATTTTACGGTACGTCTGTATGAATTTGTCAGTGTCGGTTGTTACAAATACGTTGAATAGTGTTGTATTACTGTAGGTTCATTTATTTATTTATTTATTTATCACGTGTTATTAATTGTAGTGTTAAATTAATTATTGATTATTATTATTATTATTATTATTATTATCATTATTATTATGTATTATTTTTCTTTTCGTTTAGTGTGTTAATAATATTTTCTTCTTACGAAGGTTGTAACTATGAGTCTGTTGAATGTCATTTTGTGCTATATGTTTTTTATGTGATGTTTGTATAGTAGGTTGTTTTAATATTGGAATTTCGTTTGTAAGTAAATAGTTTTGTAATTCTAGTTTAATATGTTTTTCCTTCGGATAATACGGTACTACATGATTTCTGTGTATTGTTATATATTCTTTATTGTTATTTTTCAATATGTATTTTGTTTCTGTAGGTTTATCTATGATAAGATATGGTCCTGTTTTTAGTGGTAGTAATTTATTAGATACGCCGTCAATTTGTTGATGATTTGTTACTAATACAAAAGTATTTTTTCTCAAGTGGTTTTGCTGTGCGAAATCGTAGATTCATCTCATCTGTAAACTTTTTGCGGTTTTGAAGTATTTTTGTAATTGTACGATATGTATCATTGTAGTGTTTTTCTTTATCAAGGAACCATTTAGCAAATGTTCCTTTTTGCAACTTTGCTATCTTTGGATGGCTGAATTGTTTTTCCATATGAGTATGTGCTGGTTGTGTGTTACATGCACTTGTTTCCGTTGGGTTGCAATTTCCCATTTCGTCTGTTGTTGTTCCAAGTTTTATTTTTGTTGGTTTTCTCGGCTTTTGGTTAAAAACTACTTCGTATGGTGACATACCTAATCGTGTTTGGTATTGAGTATTGTATGCATATGGAAAAAACTTTGCTTTCCTTGACCAATTGTGATATTTCTCGTCTAATAACGTTCTGATAAATTGTCCGATTATTCTGTCTGTCCCTTCTACTAATCCGTTTGTCCAAGGTGCATATGTTGTACTTGGTTTAAACTTGATTTCAAAATAGTTGCATAAATGTGTTAATTCTGTGTTTATGTATTCTGATCCGTTATCGGAACGAATTTCTTCTGGTAGTCCAAATTTCATAAACCAATGTTCAAATAGTGCTGTAAATGCATAATGTGCGTTATTTTTGGGCGCACACATAATTGTTACATAGTGTGAAAATGCATCTACTATTACAAAGATAAAATTATTTCCTTCTGATGATGGGTGGATGGGTCCTTTCGTATCTATCATTATCATTTCATTAAAATATGATTTTGTCGGTGCTAACTGTTCTTTTTTACTTTTTGTTTTTGTGTTTGCAAATACTTTGTTTGTTTGGCATTGTATGCAATCCTCTATTAGGATTTTTATCCAGGTTGTTAAGTTTGAAAAATAATATTTCTCCATTATGTTTCTTTTTGTTTTTTCAAGTCCTGTATGACCAACTGTGTCTGTGCAATGATTTTCGTAGAAAACACATAGTATTAATGTTAGCGGTAAGCATATTCTTTGGATTGTGCTTTTGTGAATTCTAATAATGATTTTAATTATTCCAGTTTTTTCGTCAATTACTATAGATTTAAACTTTCTATAGTATGCAAAGAGTCCTTTGTTTCCGCGTATGTCCCTTGTTACTGAATGTGGTTTATTGTTATGTTTTTTCCACATTTTTACTTTGTGAAGTACTGGATCTATGATTTGTGTTTCTCTAATGAGGTCTTCTGTGATTTTCGTTTTATCATCATAGAAAACGTCAGTTATTTTTGCGTTATCGTAATTATTTTCTTGTTTAACATTGTTAATTAGTCTAAGATAGTCGTCGTCATGATGAACCGTGTATGGTCCTTTTTGTTTTTTCTCAATAATCAAGTCGTCTTTTTCTACAATTGGTGATTGCCAATTTTTTGTTTTTGGTTTGTATTTCGGTATTAAATTTGTTTTTGTCTCTGTGTTATACTTCTCGTATGAGATTGGGTGGTATTCGTTCTTATCAATGTTGATTTCGAAATAGTTATTATGTATGTTAGCTAAAACTGGGTAGTGTGTTTTTTCTTTATTGTCTTCATCTGTGTTATTACATATGCTGTATTTGCATTCTAGGTTATTTGCAAATGGTGTTTTTGCAAAAAAGAATTTTATGTTTTCCGGTATTTCTACTGTAATGTCTCGTGTTTTAGTAAAATGTTCTTCATCTATTGTTCTGCTAAGGAGATCGGGTAGGGCTAGGTTTTTCCCTTCTGTCCAAATAATGTGTAAATTTGGGAATTTCATTTATGTAAGAGATTATATAATGCTTGTAGTATTGGTTGCAAACCATATACGTATTTCGCTAGAAAATTTATTGTCCTCAGGTATCGCTATATAGCTTTCATACTCGTTGGTGGTTCCAGTTTTTGGAAGCCATCAATCCGTGATGTAAGTGGTTTCACTTTTTTTATCTTCAATTATATGTCCCAAGAATTTTACTTTCTTTAACATAAAATATGTTTTGTCGGGTGCTGCTTTGAGGTTTTCTTTAAGTAGTATTCTGTGATATTCTATCAATGTTTCGAACATTTGTTCATATGAATTTGTTTGGATAAATATGTCATCCACGTATGTAATGACTGTTCCTTTTCTAATTAAAGGATATAGAAAATGTGTTAGTATTGATTCAAATGCTGCTGGTCCGATTGATATTCCGTAGAATAAGCGTTTAAAACAGTATTGTTCATTTGCGATTGTAAAATGTGTATATCGCATTGATTCTTCGTCTAGTGGTATTTGGTTATATGCGCTATTCAGATCTGCTGTTGTGAATATTGTTCCATTAATCCTTGTTAGGGCTACATCAACTGGTTCGATTGGCCAGTTACATTTTGATTCATCTATCATGCTGTTCAAGTATCTTGCATCTAGCACGATTTTTAGAGATTCGCCTTTTCGTAGTATTATTACTGGGTTTGTGAATGTGTTCCCTGTTGATAGTTGTTCTTTGTTAACTGGTGCAATGATGTCGTATTTTTTTAATATATCTAATAGTTTTTGTATTCTTTCTCGAAGGTGTATCGGTACTTTGCTTATTCGTTGTTTTTTGAAAATTGCATCTTTTTTCATCGGTAGGTTCAATTTTACTTTTGTTTTTCTTTCAAATTTTGTTGTTGCATATACTTGCTTGTATTGTAATATGATTGTTACTACTTTTTCGAACTCATCTTGTGTTAAGTGTGAATGTTGAAAATCAAACATTTGTATAAATTCTTTTTCTTGTTCTGAATATTTGTCAATATTAAATTTGCATTTAAAGTTTGGTTTTCTTTCAAATGTTGCTACTTGTTCAATTGTTTCGTTTTCTTGTATGTTTAGTGTTTCATTAATATCGTATTCACTTTCGTATGTTAGATGATACAATGCTGTGAATAAGTCAATTGAATTTGTTTGATATATTTCGTTATCTTGTTTTTTTAATGTAATATTTCTATTCATGAAACCAATTAACCCTGTATTTATGGTTATTCTATGTCTATTTTTGTTAACTAGTAAAATGTCTATGAAGTACTCTTCATCTGCTGTGAAGTCTTTTTTATCTGTAAAAGATATATTGTGATATTTGTTTATCGGTTCAAAATAGAAATGTGATTTATGAATTGTTTTCTCATTTGATTTTTTCATTTGTTTAAATATAGTTATTGGGAATGTTATGTTTTTATTTTGGTTCTGCTCGATATAAATTGTTTCTCTGTTAAATATTGGGTATAATCGAGAGTAATACGGGTAACCTTTTGTACTATTCATATAGAATATAATATCGTTATCTAGGATTGTATTTGTATTTAAGGTTAGTCTATTTGTGTTTACATTTATCGTTTCGATATATTCTTTAGAGAAAGGGGTGCCTAGGATGTTATGATTGCATTGAGTTACATAAAAATGAATGTAAAAATTATTTTGAGGTTTATTTCTGTTATTCGAGATTCTATCTGGTGTGAGAGGTAATTTGACTGTTCCGTATGTTTCTATTGTAGTGTTGTTCGCTGCTGTTAATGTTTTGTTTGCTTTTTCCAATTGTATTTCTGGGTTATTAAATTTTATCTCATTCCAAGTATCTTCATTGAGTAAATTTAATGTTGCTCCTGAATCCAGTAGAAAATCAATTTCTAAAATTGGCTTTTGTTTAGTGAAATCTTGTTCAAATTTATTACCTTGATACATCGGTAATATCCATGTAGGATTGCTTTCTAATGTATTTATTAATGTATTGCATGTATCTTCGTTTGCGTTATAGAATTTATCTAATATCTCTTGATCTTCGTCTGATGACTCTGATGTGTATTCGTATTCGTCAATTCCTGGTGGGTCATTGTTTTGTTTTTCTGACTTAATGTTATTTATTCTGTTTTTGTTATTATTATTATTATATTTGTTTCCTTCATTTCGTCGTTCTGTAGAGTAATTTCTTTGATTTTGTTCTCTTTGTGATGAATATCTCCTGTCGTCTCTGTTATTGTTGTTTGAGTAGTTTCTATTGTTACTACTTGAGCGTTGTCTGAATCTATCGTTTCTGTTTGAATCTCTGCTGTTATATCTTTGTCTGTTATTGTTTTTGTAATTATTATTTCTGTTATATGGTGATTGTTGTCTTGAGTTGTTTCTATCTGTATATCTTGAGCTTGATCTACTATTGTATCTGTTATGATTGTTATTTCTATTGTAGCTGTTTCCTCTGCTTCTACTGTAATTGTTTCTATTATAACTTGTACTTCTGTTATTGTAATTATGTGATTTTTGATATCCTTGATAATTCTTATTATCTCTAGGGTTTACGTTGTTATTATAATTGTTTCGTGAATGTGATCTGTATGGAGTTCGACTTCGTTAATTGTTATATATCGGTGACGTTGGCGGTAATTGTCTTCCGTTAATATTATTTGAATCAATTTTTCTGTTTGGTAAATTTTGATTATTTCTCATGTGACCATAGAATGATCTTTCTTTTGGTCTTGTTATGCTTTCTCAACGTGGTCTTTTGAAGCATCTACCTTTAGTATGTCCGTGTGAGCTACAATAGCTACAAAACAATGCAAATTTTGGTCTACCTTTGAAATTCTTTTTGTCGTATGTATTATTAATTCCCTTAAGGACGTTACATATTGTTCCTTCAAATTGTTCTAGATCGTTTTGGTTAATTTCGTTGATATTGTTACAGGCTATATTCATTTGTTTTAGATCGTCATTGATATTACTTGTACTCTGATTAACTTCATATAGTCGTTTGTGATTATTTGTTATAGTTCTTGTTAAATCCATCTGGTCTATTTTTTCTACCAATGCTTTGAATGGCATTTCCGGTTCTCTTGGCGTTTGTTTATGATTCGCATGCTTTTTTAATGCTGCTGTTTTTAGTTCGTTATCTAAACATCTAATGAATGTTTGGTTCATTACACTATTTCTGTAATCTTCTGTGTACAATGAATATGCAGTTTTCACGAGAGTTTCTATTCTCAGTGCTAATGATCTTAGTGATTCGTTTGTATGCTTTTGTAGTTGTTGTAATATTATTTTTGCTTGTTGTTTTAACTTTTCAGAATCGAACATATCTAAAAATTCTTTGCAAAATGTTTCCCAATCTAATTTTGTTTCACTTGGAAGTGTTGAATACCATTTTTGTGCAGGTCCTTGTAGTGTATGTAATATTAAGGCAGCTCTTTTTACTTTCCATTGATGATGTCCTGGTTTGTTTACTGGTTCTATTCCGCTGCTAAATATAATAGCTGCAACTATACTGTTTAAGTATTCTTCAACAGTATAAGCTGGGTCTGTACCATCGAAAGGTCTTATTGTTGTTGGTACTGAACCACTGCTGATGCTTTGTTCTATTTGAGGTTCTTCGTTTATACTCATTGATGTTAATTGTTTAGAAAAGGGTAGAGGAGGTTCTACTACTGTTGTTTCTCTTTCTTCTGTTGTGATAGAATTTGTTCTTCTATTCCGATTTTCTTGTTGTCGATTGTATTGTCTATTATTATTTTGTACATTTTCATTCGCAATATTGTCTATATTCCTGTTAGTAAATAATTGTTCATTTTCTGTTCTGAGGTTTGTTTGTCTATTTATACTATCCAGAGTTTTATCAAGTCTGTTGAATACCATTTCTAGTGCTTCTTCTTGTCTTTTTTCCATTCTTTTATTCATCTGCTGATATTTCATTTCCAGATCATCTATTAGTTTATTTGTGTGATTTGTTACTGTAGCTGTTATTTCATTTTTTAGTTCTATGTAATTATTTGTTTGTTGTCTCCAATATTGTTCGTGATACTCTTGGTTGTCATTTAGGGAACTAATATAAGTATTATTTCTATTATCTCTCATTGGATATTTCCGTCGAGCATTTTGGTTCACTGATGGTGGTAATTTAGTTTCAAATCTGATCTCCCTTTCTTCGGAATCTGAGATATCTATGTCTTCGTCTAAATTTTGTTGATTTCCGAATAAATTCAATGTTAATTGTTTATCAGGTTTTAGTGTTGATTTTTGTTTTGTTTGTAAGTTATGATTTGTTTGAAGATCTTTAGGTGTTGATGTCGATGTTAGGCTTCTTGATAAGTTAAATGAAGAAGATCCTATTTGACTTTGATCCGTGATTTTTACATGACTGTGTAATCCTTCGATGAAGTTTATGCTATCGGAGCATATTTTTAATGTGCTTTCAAAATGTTCTGAATAACTTTCGCTATTCCAAATGTTTTTTAGTTCGTCACATAAATGACTAATTTCCTCAGGAAATGTTTCTCCAAATTGGACTCGTTTTTCATTAATGTGTTCGAAGTTATCTAACCAAAATAGAAATGTAAATTCAGATACTATTTTTATTATATCTAATGTTGTTGTTTTAAAATCTGATTTTAATTCAATTATTTTTGTTAGCCAATTGTTATAGTTTTTTATATCGGATCTTAATTTATCGTTCACTGACTGTATTTGTTGACGATATTCGTTCAGGTACTCGGCTGTATTCTTTAGTGTTTCGTACGTAGCGGATGATATAGCTGTCAATTTTGTTTTATCTTGTGATTCCTCGTGCCTTTTCAAGAATATTTTAAACATATCCGATAGTGATGTTTCATTTTGGAAGTTAAAAAAAATTTTTTTATCTCCTTTTTCATCTGTTAGTGTAAATGCGTACTGTTTGTTATGTTGATCTCTATCCAGTAGTGTTACTGGTAGGTAATGTACAAGATGGTTCCTATGTATGTTAATTTGTTGTATATGTTTTGTTTCTTTAAAGAGATTGTTTTTCAAGTTTAGTATTATTCTGTAGATAATTTCACAATTTTCTTGTGGACAATCGTTAGCAATTGTAAATGGTATTAAGAAATTGCTAGTATATGTTTGTTCATTGTGGTTGTAAGCCATTTTTAATTTTTCTTTTATTAGTTATGTTTACCAACAATACTTTTGTTATTTTCTCGATCTTTTTTTTTCTGTTTGTTTACCCAATTCAGTTCAGCACTGGTCGCACCAGATAAGACGTGTTCTGAGCTTACCTTTATTAAGATACTTCTGGAACTGTCTTATGGTTGTCTCAAGAATAAGGTGTACTCTTAAGGCTTACCTGACTAACTAAAGTTCTATATCTCTAGTCTGTTACTCTTCTATCTGAGCTTCAGTAGACAGTGCACGGGCCCCAATGCTAAAGTCTAACGTATATCTCAATACAAAACAAGAGCGGAGTAGAGAGAGACAAATATACTTTATTATTATATCAGGTGGTGAACTGGTACTGACTAAATAACTTTCTCTTCTGAGAAGAGGGGTAAATGGAAAAACATCTAAAGGATAAAAAGGAAAAGATATTATTCCCTTTTTTATCCAATCAGGAAAGAGTATTTTCAGTCTTTATTTATTTAGATAATAAAGTCTTTCAAATAGTTCTTTCTAGAAGTCATATTTGACTCCAATGCAATGAAAACTTCACTGTTTCACATGCCCTCCACTGTCTGAAGGAGAATACACGCATAAGAGACACAATGAACTCCGCTATTCAATTCCGAACTTGATAAGTGATGTCTCTCATGATGTCGAGATAGAACCTCATCCTCAGCCGTTGCAAGGGGAAACTTTTGCCCCTAAATCAACGACAACTGATGATGATGCAATATTAGATATCAAGGCCAACCGGTTTTTGGAATCGAGGTTCAACAAAACCTATATTGATGTTGAAATTTTGAACCTGCTGGCAAAAAGTTGCCCTGAAAGCAGTAGCGAAGCCTCAAAGTATCATGAATCTATCAAAAAGAACAAGTATGAACAAAGAGCAACATTTTGTCCACTTGTCTTCTCATGCACTGGTGGAGCTGGACCATCGACTTCAAAAGCGCTGAAACAACTGGCATCAAAGCTCTCTGCGCAAAAAGAAGACAGCTAAGCCTATATCATATCATATCTAAGGACAAAAATCAGCTTTGCTCTCCTGAGGAGTTTCATCCTCTGCAGTCACGGTTCAAGAACGCCTAATAATATTAATAAAACAGAAATTAGGCATAAATCCAAGGGTTATACATTAACCCCAGTTTGTGTCATTCAGTTTATTAGATAACAAAATTCGGTTTTTTCAATTTCTTGCAGTTGTTGCACGCACAGATAATTCGCCAAGAGCGCGTGTTGTTTTAGTCGGCGCGAAATTGTTGATGCTTCGATGGAAGCTGTGGTTGAAGAAGAGAGGCTGTTAGTTTGACTCATCTATTTTCGTCATTAGTTGTTTGTTTTCTAATGATGGCTGTCTTTTGTTTTTACTTCCTCAGCTGATGTTTATATAAAATCATTTTATTGATATTTAAACTATACGAAATGCTTTATGAAGACGTAGTGCTGGGAGGGCCACGGATAAGTCAACAATCAGCCAGTGATGTGGAGGGGAATTTCTTAACTTAACTTTTTTTGTTGAAAAATCAGAAGTATGTTGTTTTGAGCTCCTCCGTAAGGTTCCTGTTAAGTGCAATGGAGCTGTGTCTTCTCAATTTGTTTGGCCGCCAACAGACGAGGATTGGTGTTGAAAACGGTAATGTTTTCTGTGGAGACCTATGGTAAGCCGTGAGGAACGCGTATCTACCATACATGATTTTTACGAGGATTCTACAAGAAAATTACAAGATTTACAAGAAAATTTTTTAAAAAAATACAGATTAATACGAAGTTTAGAGCAGCCGTCGTGGCCTCCCAATGTTCGTTTTAACAGTAGGAGTCACCATACTGCACAGAAAAATCCGCCTTGATTGCCCCTTTCTCTGGATTTTGACGATGAACCTCCTGGCCCCCTAACCCGGGGACCGCATATAATTCACCCTGGCATAAATGCAAAACGACTCCGCACCGCAATCAAGATGTTGATAGGTAGTCACACTTCTACTATTTATCTCCTTTTTAGGATACAAATGCAACTAAAGTACCTATGAAAAACGGAAAAAAGCGCCAGTATCCCGCCAATATTACCTGAGAATTGCAGCTACAGCTACAACAGCATGTGCGACAGCTACAACATGACCTTTACAAGGGCTTGAGTATGTTTTCCTTCCGATGCTGCAACTTTGTGTGGTACACTGAAGAAATGGCCCAGTCATGCTCGCAACCGAGAAAAGGCCCAACATATAGCAATGTATAACTCCCTTTCAGTGAAGAGGACTTCCTGCCAGAATTGAGTAACTGGGTTGTCCACAATAGAAGAGGCTTTCATAACATCCAAAGCAAATAGTCTGATCTATCGATCATCATTAAGCAACAATAAGCGATTAACGAAATTCAGATCTGAAAGATCAGTATTCACACTCCAAATTTTAATGAAGGATAATGAACCAAGGTCTCAAAAAACGAATCTACTCTGTTTTGCCTCTTTGCTTCCAGTGTATTTACGACCACCAGTTAAAAATTATAATTATTAGTTACAATTACAAATTTTGTATAAAGAACATTACTATGTAACAAGATATCGCGCGCTCCTGAAAGTCGTAAAGTAATTATGCTTACTAAGCTGGGGGTCGTAAGCTGGAGGTCATAAGCCTGGGAGTTAAAATTATTTATGCTCACTAAATGTCGGGTCTAGTAAAAACTAAAGAGAAGGAATTCTCAATTAAAAATTAAAATGATTTAGAAAAACGCACGTTTGGGAACATTGCGTTCACCGTCACGTTCAACAAACAAAAAAAAATTTACAAGGTAAAAATACGTGTCATTGACTCTATTTATTGATTTCTTAAAAATGAGTTGAAACAACACCGAATTTTTGAAATTACTTACAGCTAAAATCGCATTTACATTTTATTTAAATTTATTACACCAAAATTAATCAATGTTTTTTTCCGGAGTTTTTCAAAAAATCTCAGGTAAATTGTTTTCTATTCCTGCAAAAAAATTTCATTCATATTTGTTATTATCATTTACATGTTGGGGTAGACAAAATTGCAAATTAACATGTACCAAATTAGATTTTGACTTTCAAAAGTCAATTTTTTTGTATTTGAATTATTACTTCAATGCCAGTGCCCGCCTACAGTACTCGTTGAGCGTAATTTCTTGCGGTTTCAGCTTTTTGATTTAGTTTGCTTCTATTGTCAATAGTTTTCCAACCCCGCAACATGCATCTACAATCTCCCATTCAACATTATGCGCTGTACCACAACATTCAACGAGGTGGTTTCCCACAGGGCATTTTGTTATGTGATGCTCCGAAATTCTAGTGGATAAAAGGTGGGCTGGTTTAGCCAACGAAGATGGAACCGAATTCATTACAAGTATGTTTATATATCACATGCGATTGAGTATTTTATTCGAAAGTTGATTAAAGGGTGACAAGCAAGTTCATAATTTTCTTGTTGTGAAAATCATTTGAAATTCACACTGTTTTTTTCAGTCTATTTGCAAAATTTTGAGTGACTTTCCTCTGTATTGAACAAAAAACATAGGTTTATAATCTTTTGTGATGACGCCTTTAATTGTTTTGAGATGATGTTCAGTTTTGGGGGGTTTTGCTGTAACCTTTTCCTTCGTGACTATTGTATCCACCGTCTCCTTAACAACACTGGATGAGCACACAGTTGGATACTGATTTTCAACCGAGATATCTTCATTTTTTTAGGAGCCCCATCAATCGATTTCCATCACGTGTTGCTTGGTAAACCCTATGAACAGTCCCTTGAATCGAATTTTTCTTATATTGTAACGGTAACGGAGCAGAGCTAAGGAATTTTAAGTTTATGCCGGTATCAGTCAATTTTTGATACCAATAACAGCTAATGTTTCTATCATGGTTTACGTTTATGTTCAGACCTAGGAATGCCAGGTATCTAATACCGTTGGTGTCTCAAGAGTGAATTGTAAGTTTCTGTGAGGAGAATTTGCATGTTCAAGGTGATCTAGACCGTTCCCCTTAACAGTGCACACCATGTCATGCACATAGCTGTTGAAAAAATTCAATTTCTCTGTGCTCTGTTGTTGCTTTTGCTGCACAATAGGAACAGATCCATACAGTTTCCAGCATGTTCTAATACTAAGTGTCCATGATACTTTGGCATAGTTCTTGAAACAAGTTTTTGCATTATTCGCACTCGACTCCTTTCAATGGGAAAGTAACCCGTTGGTTACAATCAAAGCACATTCTCTTCTGTCGTTGCATTCCTGTTCTCACTTCCCTCATTTGGTTTCTGCAAGGATTTTTCAAACGATTTCATACACAAATTTTGCAGCGAAGCAGTCATTGCTAAACTGTCCCATTGATTTTGCTACATTTTATTACACGTAAAGTGAAGATTCATTACAGCAAGTCTCATAATGCTCTTCATAGCTGACCTCGGAACCTCATCACTGGAGTAAAGTTCATTAAGCGCAATTTCAATTGCGTCCTCAACCAATACATCGGTGTATAAATTTTAAACCTTGGGAGATACTACTAGCTCATCTTCCTCCAAATTGGTAGCCTCCAAAGCGATTCTGGCATTTCTCGAGTTATTCTCAAAATTTGCACATGGTAGCTTCTGGAAAAGGGGAGAGAGATATTTATTCAGGTTCTCCTAACTGCTGGCGCCATAAAACATGACCGGATGCGATCCAGTTTTCCTGAGCCTATGATAAGTCTTTTCACGAATCACTTCAAACTGTCACTTTAAAACGTCATTAGCGACTTGGCCAAATTTGATTTTCAAAAACGGGATCCTTTCCGTTTGTGCCCCCAGCTTAGTGGGCGCAAATTATTTGCACCCCAAGATGCAACTGCTATATTTTAACATAATGATTTACCATGTTATGGTACGTGCTCCGTAACTGGGGGCGGATACCGTACTGTGCGACACAACCAGAAAAGATCCTCAAAACATTTGGTTGAGAGGTACGAGACAAACTTTTTTTTCAACGAGTCTATACGTGGCAACGTCCAGGTTTTTAGTGACACTTGTTTGAAGCAAATAGAGACGCAGTTATGATAAAGGAAAACACATCTCGATTGCACAGAAATTAATATTGTTCTTGGTTTGTAATAGTAGACAAGTATACTGTAGATATCAGCCAAAATCACAAATCCCTCTAGAACAATTTCTCTCAAGAACATTTTCCTTTAAGGAAATAATTTCTTCTGAAGTTACATCACAAATATGTTAGGGACGGATAATAGCTGTACTGAACAACATCACGGGGAGCAAAGGCTTTGCCTGAGTTTGAGAAATATGTTTTTTTAAATTTCTAACGGATTTTCCGTCTGTATTACTGAGTCCGAATTTTTGCCTGATTCAATGTTGAAAAAATTAGACGTATGTTGTTTCAGCTCCTCTGTCAGGTTCCTTTTCAGTGCAATTTAGCTGGATCTTCTTAATTTGTTTGGCCGCCAACAGACAAGGAACGGTGGTGAAAACGGTAATGTTGTCTGTTCTGTGGAGAACTATTATAAGCCGTGAGGAATGTGTATCTGCAATAGTTGATTTCAACGAGGATTGTACGCGGAGAATTAAATAGTTTCAGATTATTATGAAGGTTGGGGCAGCCGATGTGTCAGCTCATTGTACTGAGCGTTTCAAACAAAAGTTCCCAGGCTGATAAGCATTGCAGATCAGCTAAGAGAAAACATTAATATCGAGAGTGGAACCAATTTCCACACAGAGGCAAAAAATCAGAAATTTGTCCAGAGTATTACCAAAGATCTCAGTGAGGAAACTGTGATTGTGTAGCACGACGTCATAATTAACAGCATCACAGCCCCAACGTTTGTTCCGAGAGCTCCACAGCGGCAAAAGACTTGTTGACATCATACGCTAAACACCTCAGATAGTAGATGACGTTCAATGTGAATGTTGAGGTGCCGAACCAAACTGAGCGATCTGAATCCCTGCAGTGCACGTTGTAAGAGACCGGAGATCAGAGACCAAGGAAAAAAATACGCAACCCTGACTTGGTTAACGAGTACAATGAACTGCATCAAGACCACCAATTCGACCTCCACAGTCAAGAAAATGTTTTAAATAGCGGCAAAAAATTGCGGACACTTGTGAAGGATAAAACGAAACGGAACCCGAAACAATAAGAACAAGCCGAGAAGAAAACACTAGTGGAAATTGAGATAACACGCAAATCGCATTCTGAAAATGTTGGAGGATACGGTTTTCAATGTCCAGCCAGTATCTGACCAAGATAAACAAATTACTTATACGAGTACGGTCTTTTCATAGTACTTTTTGGTCGAGCATTGTCTTTTCATAAGTCTGTACCTAAGCCTGGGAAGGAACTGCGCTACTTGCAGCAAAACGGGCAACCCTAATGTCAAGACGTGT
>NW_027452282.1:0-16209 GCF_964194025.1 Convolutriloba macropyga
TCCCCATCTGATCCGCGTTTTACAAACTCCTGTGGCTGTTCCAGATACACTTCTTCCTCGATTGGTGAGTGCAGGAAAACAGTCTTGACATCAAATTGGTGCATCACATGGCCCTGCTTCGCTGATAGTTGAAGTAGAATCCTGAATGTCTCTGGCTTGCAGGTAGGCGCAAAAGTCTCAAAGTAGTCCAGTCTTTCCACTTGTTTGAAGCCTTTCGCCACATAGCGCGCTTTGTATTTGTCCACTTGACCACTGGGTCCCAATTTCTCTTTGTAGACCCATTTGCCCGGTATGACGTCCCTGTCTGTGGGTGGTCTCACTAGGTTCCAAGTCTCGTTGTCTTGGAGTGCCTTGACCTCGTCCTTCATTGCCCGGTGCCACTGGTCCCAATCGTCACCTCGATTGGTTTCGTACACTGTTTTGGGTTCCACATAGTCGCCCTCAGTCACAGCAAGATGGGTCCTGACTTCTCCAAAAAATTGCGGAACATTCCTTGCTCGTGTCCATCGTCTGGGCTCTGCTCTGTCCGCGTGTTCCAGTGCATCTTTATTGAAGCCAACTGTCTCTAACTGTGAGAAGTCTTCTGTGTCACTGTCTTCCAGTGACTCTGAGTCTCTGTGACTCCCTCTTGTTGCATTAGATCCTTCATCTAGTGCTGTTTCTCCAACATCCGAGGCCTCTTGTCTCAGTGTTGTTTCTTGAGTATTCACGCTCCCTGCGTCATGCCACTCCTCCTTTATTGCAGTAGATGTGTCCTGTCGTTCTCTGTTGTCATCGTCTTTCTTGATTACCATCATCTGGGTGCCAGATTCCCAGTTCCGACCCATCATCTAGTAGGTCAGCCGTTTCTTTGTTGTCAGGGATTGAGCCCACTTCAGACTCCTTGATGATCACATCTCGAACTGCCATCACCTTGCGTGTGTTGGGTATGTACACCAGGTATCCGTTTTCTCCTTCAGTGTAACCCACAAACTTTCCTTCCAGTGCCTTGGGTTCAAGTTTGCTAACTTCTCTGTCCCTCTTCCTCATGAAGACGGTGCAACCAAAAATAGATAATTTACTAATTGAAAGCTTAGGTTTTATACCTCTCATCAGCTCTGCTGGGCATTTTTCTTCTCCCCGTCTCACAACCAAGTTTCTGATCCTTGCTGCGTGAAGAATTGCTGCTCCCCACATCATCTTGGGAAGTCCTGAGTCAATGAGCAAACATCTTGCCATCTCCAGCAGTGTCCTGTTGCACCTCTCAGCTAACCCATTCTGCTGTGGCGTCTCTGGTATGGTCTTTTCCTGTAGAATGCCTGCATCTAAGCAGTACGTCTTGAACTGCTCTGTGAGAAATTCCTTCGCATTGTCTTGCCTCAGCTTCTTGGGCGTCCCCACACTGAGAACAAATTTCTTCAGGCTGGCCAGTGCTTCAATCTTTGCCTTAAGCAAGTCCACAAACAAAAACTTCGTGTACTGGTCCGCAAACACTATGCAGAACCGGAACCCTGACAGTGACTCTACTCTGAAAGGTCCCATCACGTCTGTGAACACCCTCTCCAGCTTCTCTTCTGCTTGGGTCTCTACCACTCTTGGTACTGGAGTCTTTGTTACCTTGGCCAATGCACACACATTGCGTACATCATCGAGTTCCCCCACTGTCTCTGGTGCATTCCTGACCACATCCGCTTGATTCAAATGACTCAATCGTCTGTGCCACTTCCTTGCACTGTCAAGTTTCACGCTGTTGGAACTCATCTTGAATTCTAGAACGCTGCAGGGTAAGTAAAACAAATTATTTTCTTGTGTTAGTTTTACCCGAGTTCCCTTCTGGAGTTTCATGCAGCTGTTTCCTCTCTCGAAAGTGAAGCTATGTCCCCACTCCGTGCATCTTGAGACTGATAGGAGGTTTGAAGAATAGTCCGGCACACACAGAACATTTTTAAGTTCGCATTGGAATTCCCCTTTGTTTGAGTGTATGCTGATCCTCACACAACCTCTGCCCACCACTCTGGAAGCCTCTCCGTTGGGATTTCTGACCACTGATTGAATGAGCACAAAGTCCAGGAACGCATCGATGTTCGTGACTATGTGATCTGTACAACCACTGTCCACTAGCATGCCTGGTGTCTTCCACTGGGTAAGAGCTGCCCAGCATTCCTCGTCTGGTGTAGCCAATGTTGGACCCATTGCCACTGACTCATGTTTGCCTCCATCTCTTTGTCTCTTGCATGCCCTGTCTAGGTGACCCTTCTCACCACACTTGCTGCATTGTGATGTCTCCTTCTTCCTGCAGTCCTTGGCAAAGTGTCCAGGGATCCCACACACAAAGCAGTTTCCTTTCTTGGGTCCCTTCTTGAAGTCACGCTTCACTGCCAGTGCCACTGAACCACTTTGTCCCTTGTGTCTATGCACCGTGCTCTCATGAAAGTTCTGCAGCCTTTTCCTCAACTCTGTGAAGTTCGTTGCCGGGTTGAAGCTTTCCTGTATAACAAAACTTTCATACCTCATTGGCAGACCATTGAGGACCAAGGCGTTGAAGAGGGTCTCTGAGACTTCTTCCCCTGCTTCTTGTAGCCTTGTGAGCAACTCCTGTCCTCTGATGAAGAAGCTGTCCAAATCCTCAGAATCCTCGAGCTGCAGTCGAGCAAGCTGTGCCACTAAAGTCACCACTGTCGGCGTCTCCACACTCTGAAATCTCTCTTGCAAAAACTTCCAAGCCTTTGCTCCATCTCCAATGCCATCATCTCCCACACAGTCATGTCTCATCAGCATGAGGGTTGTTGCATCTAGAGTCAGTGCCAAATGGTACCACACATTGTTCCGTTTCTCCTTGATGTCTGCAACTTCCTTCTCATATGCATCCTTCAGCGCCTTGTGGTTCTTCTTCTCATCATTGGTTGCCCCATTGGCCAGTGGCGCAGGCTCATTGGGTTGCTCCTCTGTCCCCAGTAGTGATTTGTAGAGTCCTTTCGTCTGCATCAGCGCCACAAATCTTGTGCTCCAGATTGGAAAGTCCTGTGCCTTTCCTGTGTAGGTCAGCAGCTTCACTGTCTGTTTGAGCAGGCGAAACAGTTGTGAAAAGAAAAGGTACTAAGCAGAAAAGGATTATGACTGTCAACAACAAATTAGTTTTGTTTTGGAAATTAATTTTATGACTTAGAAAATTGCTGGGCCCATAACCTGTTGGGTTATGGACTTTCGCAAGCGGAATAAAAAGCGTTTTTAACTAAGTAAAAGAATTAATTTCTCAAAAAATGAGAGAATAACAAAATGATGTTTTACAGAAGAATTTAGAGTTTTACAGGAGAGATCTGATTATTAGATCAAGATGGGGATTTGAATTTGGGGATGAAAAAGGACTCAAAAATCAGCTGTATATATACCCATTATCAGTGTGAAAAAGTCAAGATACAAAACTAATCTTAGCACCGTGATTTATAGTGGGGGTCGCAAGGGTTACCCAATATGGTTTGCTTCTGCAAATCAGTCGCAAAGGGAACCATAAATGGAATGCATTTGCACTTTTCTAAGAATTCATTCACAATTCCGGAGATATCATCATCATTTAATACATGCTGGGAAGATTTTACATCACTTAATCTAACTCTAATAATAGTTATCTAGATTCACCAATTTGAACCGAATATTGATTCTCAGCAGCATTTCTTGACGATTCATTTATATAATTTCTTTGATCGAAGTCATATTGCTTGTCTTTCTAATCTGGTAAGTCAAACTTTCTTTCTAATTCTCACTAAGTTTAAGACTATAGTTTGATCGATATTCTAACATCGGCCAATAAAATCGTCCATTTCAAATAATCTTAAGTTAAAAGATTTCGAAAAAATCCGATACTCAGTATGACAACAATTTGGCTTGACTTTCTCGGACTGAACTTCAGATCTTAATCGCTACTGAAAAAAACTGATTGCAAGTTTGGGATCAGGAGTTTAACAAAGCTCTGATTATGTCACTTTTTAGACTGAGCATGTCTTGGATCAAGTTTTATGAATTGGCAAGTCTTGATTCAAGACTCGACCAAGATTTGACAAGGTTTAGTCAAGAGTTGATAGGTCTTGAATCGTCTTCGCCAAAACATGGCACGCCTTGAAAAACGCCGAGATGTCCTACAAAATATATTTGCAAACTGGCTGAGAAATGGTCCGAATTAATTAGTTAAAACGCATAAAAAGAGACAAAAAATGTTCAAAAAGGTCCAAAATATGGAAAAAACCTAGAGCTCAGAGAGTATGTGAAACATATGCCAACAATTTTGAAAATTCTGGTATGAGAAACACAAAGCCGTTGAGTATTTTGGAATATCTTTTCAATTTTGACAACATTGATCATCAAAATGGGTGAGCTCATTTCTTAATATCGCAACCCAGACTGTTCAAAACGTAACCAAAAACCAAAATACTTGATGGCCCGTATATTAGTTTAGGTTCCGAAGTCCACCGAGATCTAAATTTCTAAATTATGAAAAATTTCTTAAATATTGATCTGAGAGAAGTGAGATGTAACCCAGGTTGAGGTCCCAGACCGAAAGTCGATATGTCCAGACCGAAATGAACGCACATGGTGGCGTCGTGCGTTCAAAATTACACGGTCTGGAAAAGAAAATGAACGCACGATAGTCTGGACATATGCAATTTTGAACGCACGATAGTCTGGACATATGCAATTTTGAACGCACGATAGTCTGGACATATACAATTTTGAACGCACGATAGTCTGGACATAAGCAATTTTGAACGCCCGAAAGTCTGGACATTGTGACTCGGAGCGCACGAAATTTTTTTAATGGAAACAAGAATGCCAAAAACTAATGAGTCCATGTTTGACTAAACACTCTTAATAGAGTGCTCACTCAAGTGAAAGCTTTCTACCAAGGAAACCTCAACTCACTTGAGTTCAAAAGTTACAAAACATCGAACGCAGGAAAATTCGCATCCAACACTTTGCTTTGTTTAAAACAATTTCACACCTAAAATTATAAACCCTTGCTGAAGTTGCAAAGCAAATCATACTTTAATAACTAGGTCGCTGGCAGCCCCTTCAGCCAATACTTTCATCGAACATCTTTTATTAAACAAAATGTAGGAACTGCTTGGGCACTTCATTACAACCATCACCCTAACGTATCTATATTTGAAACGAATACATTATAAAAACGTTATCTGAACATGAACGCACGAAAGTCTGGACATACGCATTTTTGAACGCACGAAAGTCTGGACATAGGTGTTTTTGAACGCACGATAGTCTGGACATGAACGCACAAATGAGCGCACGATTTTTCATTTAGAACGCACTAAAGTCTGGTCATATAAGATTTTGAACGCGCGAAAGTCTGGACATAAGCACGTTTGAACGCGCGAAAGTCTGGACATAAGCACGTTTGAACGCTCGAAAGTCTGGACATAGGTGTTTTTGAACGCACAAATGAGCGCACGAATTTTAATTTGGAACGCACTAAAGTCTGGTCATATAAGATTTTGAACGCACGAAAGTCTGGACATAGGGAGTTTTGAACGCACGACGAACGCACGAAAAATTTTGAACGCACGAAAGTCTGGACATAGGCACTTTCCGTCTGGGAGGGTCTGGACATAGACACTTTCCGTCTGGGACGGTCTGGACATATCGACTTTCAGTCTGGCACCTCAACCTGGGAACTCATTAGAACGAGCGTGAGTTTGGCTTTGAAATTGAATATATAACAAATTACAAATATGTGTATATAAAGAAAAGAAAATCCGACCAGCAAAATAATAAAAAATCCCTGTCCTCGACAGGCTCACATGCAAATTTATGAAAATGTCTCTTTTGTATTGAACGTCTCGCTCTTGGAAGAGTTCTTTGTCATGACATATGCTTGCATCACATTCTTGTGATCGTGGTAGTTGTTGTTTGATTTTTTGTATCGAGGAAGGTCAATGTTGGGTGGCTGTGAGGTCGAGGTTTCCGTTGCCAAAAGCTCAACTTGGTCCCTCAAAACGGCCTTATTTCCAGTCCCACTGCAAGTAATGGGGCCTCTGGGTCTGCAATCTCTTTTTTGATTGCTTTAGTGGCAACATATCTACAATCTGAAAACAAAAGTTGATTGAACTGCATAGTGAAAGCAATTCAAATACTGAGAAAACACAAAATTTGACAGAATTTTGGACAAAACCAATCCAAATAGTTAAAATGGGCACAGAATAGGTGCTTAACGGGCTCTAGGTGTTCATTTACGATCCATTACAACTTCGGTCATCTCCCCTGTATCAAAACAACAAACCAACGTGAGCCCTCGGGTACCTGTTTTGAAATTCCGAACTAATCATGGCACGTTGCGAAACTGTTTTTTTCTAATCAAATTTTCACTAACGACGTTTTAAGCACCGCCAGATCTCTGTTACGACTTGCAATGTCTTGGGCAGGTCTTGGGAAAATTTGGGCGAATCCACAATCAAGACGTGATCAGCATTGAGTTTTCAACACATGAATGAGAAATTCTGATCAGGAAAAACAATTTTTTCAGTGAGGAAGTACTGAGCAAGACTTGAAACTAGTTTCGGAATATTACCTCTGCTCAACTTGGACTGAAGTTAAAATAAATCTTCACCATTATAATCCGAATACAAAAATTGTTTTTGACAGTAGCTCAATCTGAAATCACCGTTGGCAAAAGTCGTTCGACGATGCACGTGATCATAGACAAATGCATATCGAACTGATCGCATTTTTTTTGTTTTACAGGTAGTGCGGTTCCCTAATTGTTCCGACTCACTTGTGGGGGGAGGAACAATATACTCAAATGGGGTTTTTTTTGTTCAGTCAATTTTGGCCGATCGATATATTCATCGTAGAGATATGTGAGTGGTATCATTAAAAAGCTCTTCCTGCGTAGAATTCAAAATTAAAAAGATCTTTTTGAATATCGTATTTTTCGAGGATTTATCGTGGTTTAAATTTTTTGTGTGAACACGTGATATTTGCATGATTTTGTTCACTTTTAGCAAAAATAAGGCCTTTCTATAAAATTATTATTTCAAAATTACATTTCACGCTACAAAACGAATCAATTTTGTGATACCAATAGACCGATAAAAAGGCTAGTTCTGGTCTCATGGGAACTTCACTATAAAAAAAAGTCGAATTCAATTTGAGAGCTGTTTTTTTTAGAAAAGTTTTCCTTTTCATCATTGTCATTTTAGTAATTTAGAAACAAGTCACTTTTCATATCGAGGTTATGTTAATGCCAAACCTCATTTAGAGTAAACTGATACCTAATGAACAAAACATTCGTTCTCAAGGGATCACTCATGTGTTTTTTTTGTATTCAACTCTGAGTTTTTCAAATTTTTAATAAAATTTTGTTTTTCTTTTTGAGATCCTAATAAATTTTGGGAGTCGTATGGCATAGACTCACTAACTACAAAAGCGATTGACTTCCTAATTTGCATTAGGCAAACCTATATAGTTCTGTGAGTGGGCAGCCAATGGCTGCTAAGACTTTAAAAAACAATTTTTCGAATTTTTTTAAACTTTAACCGATATTAAACTTATTTTCTTGAACAGTAAGTCGGTCTCAGTAATTAAAGGACCACGTTCCTTTTAAAGCAACCAAAATTATTCTTGTAAGTGGTTTTATCTGCTAACTATGTGCTTAATGACTTCAATAAAACAAGTTTCCATAATTTAAAAAAAATCGAATTATTTTTTCTAACTTTGGTTCCTTTTGAAATCTAATCTCATTATCTTAATATTGATATTTTACATTGGCTTAAAGAAGACGTCCCATGGACCATAGATAAAATTTTTCGAGAAAAATTTTTGTTAAAATGGCGTCCACACTTTCTATTTGCATTTCTGTTGAATTTTTTTATTTTTGCCTAAATTTTTCGTTGTTTTAATAACCATAGAACTTTTTGTAATGTCAAAAACTAGCGTATTTTTTGGATTGAATTGAAAGCTCTTGAATTTAATGGATGTTAACAATTAAAAAAAATCGGAACTTTTTTGGACATTAACCAACCTTAAACCTATTTTCGTGAACTCTAGGTCAGTCTCAGTAATGACAGGACCTCCATATTGTTTACTGCAACTAAAACTAAATTGTTTAGTGGTTTTATCTTCCAACAATTGGTTTTATGAGTTCAATAAAATGAGTTCTCATAATTTTTTTTTATTTTTCGACATTTTTATTATAATTTTGATTACTTTTCATTTTTTTCACACTATCCTAATTTTCATAGTTCCCAGTGGCTTAGAAAAAACTTTAAATGGATCAGAGATAAAGTATTCAGAGAAACCTTTTTGATTTAAATGGCTCCAACACCTTGAACTTTTCTACAGAGTTTTTGGATTTTGCCTGCTTTTGTTGTTCTTTTTATAATCATAAGACTTATTCTGATGTCTTATTGCTGATTTAAGAGTGACGAACATTTTTATGTTTCCATTGAGGATTAATTTTGCGTATTTTTTTACTACCGCTGAGAGCTATTGAATTTAGCGGCTGTTAAGACTTTTAAAAAGAAATTGAATTTTTTTGAACAACAACCTTTATTAAACTTTTTTCCATGAACTGTAAGTTAACCTCATTAAAAACAGAACCCCTCTCCGTTTTGTTGCAAACAAAATTAACTTGTTAGTGATTTTAACTACTAACTATTAGTTTTATGATTTCGATGTCACTAGTTCTCATAATTTCAAAAAAATATCTTTGTAATATTGGTTCCTTTTGAAGTGTTATCTCCTTAACCCAACATTTATAGTTCCCATTGGCTTAGAGGCGACGTCAAATGCTTCACAGATGAAGTTTTCAGAGAAACGCTTATGGTTCAATGGCTTCGACACTTGCTTCTCGCTCTTTTCTAATGAACTTTTGGTTTTTGCAAGTATTTGTTGTTGTTTTCATAATCATATAATTTATTGTGATGTCCAGTTGATGACGTATGCTTGATAAATATCATTTCTTTCTCATTGATTTATAACTTAGCTAAATTTTGACACCCGTTGAAAGCTATTGAATTTAATGGCTATGATATAACTGTTTTTCTAAAAAATTTCGAGTTTTTGTTATATTTGTTCATACTTTTAAAGTAATATTGTTAGGAAAAGAACAAACCCAATGCTGTTAAAAAAGTATATGAAATTAGAACATTTTTTCCAAAACCTTCTCTTTTCTTCGGTTTGACACCTTACTCGCTCAATTTTTTCTGAATTTGCTGTTTTTGCCTTTTTTTTAAATTCTTCGTGTATTCGTAAAATACTGGCTGGTCTCATAGGCTCTAATTAAGGATTGGAAAATTGATGTAAATTTATAACGAAAAATTTTTAATTTTTTGATATTGTTCGATTTCAAAGATTTTTTTTTATATTTTTCAGTTTTTTCGTCAACGTGTAGCTTATACTCATCAATGAGAGGTTCATTTCCTTGTAATTAAAAAAAACCATTTTTCTACTGATATCATGTCGTAGCTGATATTTTGTTTGTTGGACAAAATGCGTTTTCATAAAAGTTTTTGTGAATGGACAATATTTGTGTTTCTTTTTCTCTTCTTTTAGCACAATTGCTAAAATAATTATGTTTTTGCTTATTTTGTCGTTTGTTTTTTCCTCGTAGTGTTTCTAGTGGCAGTTTTTGTGAGCGCTGCATCGGGGCGTGGTGTTATGTAAATCAATTATTAGTTCGGTTGTGTTACGATTTTTTTAAACTCTAATATCTATTTTTGATTTTCTCATGAGGTTGACAATTAAGTCAAAAATGTGGATGAGCTCGGGTCGGAACATCATGTGCGAACGCACATTAACGAGCATTCTTGTTTTGTCTCTGAATTGTAGTGGAGAGGTGAGTCCTCAAAGAAGAATCGAAGTTTCTGCTAGTTATGAAGTCATTGGAAAGAGTTTTTTAAATAAGATATGATTGTCCAGTCCAGTACATCAATTGCACTGCTCCTAATGCTCTGCTGAAACGACACGAGGCAGAAAATATTTTGATCGTCGTTCAATTTATCATTAAACAAAAGCAAATCATATATCTAGTAATATTGATTTTTGTATCACAAAATGAAAAACATTTTGAGAAAAACTTGTTAAAGGGTTTTTCTAAAATTTCCTTGCCAAATTCTGTTTCAAAACCAATAATTTGCAACAGAGCTTTTAAAAAATCTACTTTTCTACAAGGAACTACCAAATGGCGGAGGAAACAATACAAAAATTATATAGAACTGTTACCGAGATAAACAGAATGAGATGAAAAGCCAACAGTTAGAAACATTAAAACAAGTCTTACAGAAATTATGCACCTCGTCCAAAAGTACAAAAAATTATTCTGAAGAAACGGATTATCTCTTTCAGCGAAAACTCTTATCTATGACATTGAGTAGTTACCTCGCAAAATTTAAACCATAGGAAAATACGAAAGAAAAGATTGAACACGTTGCAAAATGTTCCGAATCAAAAGTAAGCAAAGCAATTCAAAAAATAGAAGTTTTCCACACATTGAAACTTAGGAAAATTTGAAGTGAGAATCTGAAAACACTAGCTGAAGTCATCAATCTCTAAAACAAACTCAAAACGCGGAACAATCTCCAGCGCAACCTTCAAATTCAAAAATTGAAAATTAGAAGACTTTTCAAGAAACAAAATACTCAATTAAAGTTTTCTCAATTAAACTATTCAGAATCTAATTTTCGACATTCTTCCGTTCAAAAACTGTAGATAAGTTGCAAAATTAATACAAGAAATTGTTAGAAAATCATTGAAAAGCCGCATTCCAAATTTTCATGCAACTTACAAACGCTTTTTGCTCACATTATTCCTAGAAACCTGCAAAATCTCGATGTAAAGTACTAGCGGCTATTTTCCCTTTACGTTAGAGAAAATAATCATAATTTTGACACCAAATAAATGGAAAGAAAATTGTACAAAAGTTCTAAAGAAGCTAAACTATTCCAAAATTGAATGAATGAGCTTTGAACACATTGTTCTCAGAACGCTTAATAAAAATCTGTTTCATCTGTGTTCCCAAAAAGAAACATTTTTTTTTCAGTTTTCTTGCACTGTATAAAATCTGCAAAGCAACAATTCTACCCAAACTCAAAGCATGATAAGGAAGAATTGCTCCATTTTGCACCAATCTTGTCCGCAAAAACTAAGTACACCGTAAAAAAGATAAAAACAGAAAACTTTTAGATTAATTATTGAAAAAAATATATTTCATCATACAATAACAGAAGTCAGCTACAAGTAAAATGATGCAGCTAAAATTTCTGTTCTTATCTGTCATTTTTCTTATTTTTTTGTAAATTTGTTGAAGTTAACGTTGCCATAGAGCAAAAAATGAATTTTACCTGTGTAAAAAAATTTCGACTATTATTTTTGCCATTCATTGCAACTTGGACAAAAAAATCATTGCAAAACGCCTACTAATTAACGAAGAAGATCAAAACGTCTTGAAAACACCTTTTGATTCCTCAATGCGCTTTAGAGGACCCTTTTCCGAACGAAAATATTAGGTGGAACAAAAAAAGCAGATTTGAAAAGCAGCACAGGAACAGAAAATTCTGTGTCACCTAGTTTTGTCTCTCTCTCTCTCTCTCTCTCTCTCTCTCTCTCTCTCTCTCTCTCTCTCTCTCTCTCTCTTCGTTTCGTAACAAAGACAGGGAACCAAAAGAGTCTAAATTGTTTTGATAATTTTGTCTGAATTTGGATCTTATTTTTAACTTCTGCGAGGATATACAACTTGCTAGTGTAGAAATTAGTTAACTCTTTTGTTTTCATTGAACTCAGATTTTAAAAAATACTTATCCATTAATTTTAACATAAGAAAAGTAACTTAGTCATATATAATTTCAAATCGTTTCTTGCGATTCTGTTCCATTAGACTGACCCACATTATTTCTGTCCCACATCTGTCCCACAAGTTTGTCTCTCTCCTTTCACTTTATCTCAATCAGAACGACCCCTTGAATTCCTTGGCTATTCCCCTTGTACCCATCCCCTCCTTGTCCATAAGGTCCATATGTGAGCAGAGGTATTGCCTCCACCTCTTCCACCTGAATTCCACCACCTCCACCTCCGAATTGGTCCCTGCTCCCTGGCGTTGCTCCAGGATTTCCCTGTGAAAAAAAAGAAAACATTGAATTCCAAAATGTCACACACAATAAAAGTGTCAACAAAATGCCAATGTACAGATCATAAAACACATAAAACAATAAGATTATACTTTACAACATATGGAATATTAAAATATTTAAAAAAATATATTGGATATTAAGAAACTAAAAACAATGAAAACTTGAAAAAAGGTCCATCAACAAATCTCTCTATTCCAATGCCTTTGGGTCCTTCAGATATTCCTTGAAATAGAATTCTTTCAGAAAACCTTTGATGTTTTTAACCTTATCAAGTCTTTGTATTTGTTCATATGGAACTTCATTGTACAATTTCATGACTTGCAGTATCAATGATTTATTGAGGAATTCCGAATTACTGATCATAGCCGGATAAATTTTTCCTGTTCTCGCATTCTGGATGCAATTGGAACTTAACAGTACATTGTTGTTGATAAAAGCATGGATAATTTTTTTCTAACATTTTTCAATAAAATACCATGCATCGATATTTGGGAAGGATTCTAACAGCCATGATTCTATTTTTTATTCTTAAATCAGTCGAGCGATCAAACTTTTTTCTTTTGAAGCACACTTTTATTCCCCAATTAGGTTGTTTATCTAAAGTTATCATGAGATTTTTTAGGACATGAGAATTGAATGAGACTTAAACCAAGCGCGTTCAATAATGTCATTCTAGTTTTTATAGGAAAACAGTTCCTTATATCTATCAAGATTTTGACGCTGCACGCCATTCTGGATAGTATTCTTTTGATCTCTTCTTTAAAGTTTAATTTGTTGTCTAATATTATTCCTAGATATCTTACCGACGACGATTATCTTACGTTCACACCGTTAACATTGAGATATGATTGAGTTCGTGTATTTTTTGATGGAGCAAACACGTTTTATTCTGTCTTCTTATCGTTCATCATTAATTAATGCGATTGGAAGTAACAACACAATTCTACAATATTTTTCCATATAACTTCTGGCTACATTTTCATTACTATGAGAAGAATAGAGGAAAGTGTCATCAGTGTACTTGATTACTTGACAATTGTCATTATCAATAGCTCTATGAAGATCGTTCACATAAATGTTGAACAATAATGGTCCTAATACAGTGCCTTGTGGCACTCCTATGTTAGGTAAAATCAATGGAAAGAACAGACTGGTTTCTCACAATTAACTGGGTTATATTACGGTCAACCGTTAGTAAACAAAATAAAACCTTTCAGAAATCTTGTAACAATTGAACTGATAGCTGAATTCTAGTAATAATTGAACACTTCTCGCAAGATTCTTGAAGACGTTTTGATGTCTTGTGATTCTACCTGTTTGGATTAGGTAGGTTGCCAATGCCAAAAATTCAAATTATTCAAGGCTGAAAACGTTGATGGGACAATTTAACCTGAACCATTTAAAAATACTGATTTGTACAAAAAATATTAAAACACTTCATATTAGGGTTTGACGAAACGTTGAAAAGAAATAGTAGCGTTCTGATGGCGTTCTAATTTACTTTTTCTGTGACAGTTTTTTTAATAAACGAATGTAATAGCAGATGAAACAATGATTGAGCAATCAACTCATCAACTGCATTGCCAAAGTTTTCATACAAAAATTCAAACCTCAAGTCTATCATAGTTCAACGTCAGTTTACTGTTGAGCATTTTGTCACCACTTTTGGGCATTATTCTTTTCACTAATTAGCTATTCTTTTTGTGATGAAACAATTTTGGTCAAAAAACGGGCAAGATATATAAATTCACTGCTCTTGTTCGACTCGACGTAAATTCAACTCGTCGAAATTTCTACTGACGCTTTTTCAGAGCAAACGAAAACCCTAAACAATTAATGTTTTTTTTTCAATCTACTTTTGTTTTCTCCCTCTGCCGACCCGCCCTCTGTTTGTCGGCTATATAAGTTCTCTGTCTGCAGGCGGGCTTACCGATTTTTGAAATCCCGATAATTTCTACGATTATTTGTTTCACTCATGTTATTGACCACCGTTTATTTCGCTCTTCAGTTTCAATCTTTTTTTGTTTTTGAATTATATGACAAGGAATGCGTGGGTTTTGATTATGTTGAGGGCGTGAACGGCATGGGTGAGTTGGTAGAGTTACAAATGTTTTTTGTACAAAGTGTAGACATATTATTCAATAGGTAGGCGAGAGTGCGGGTTGATTTGCTTTAGAACAATATAGTTGTTCCAAATAAAAGAAGCCAATGTTCAATTTATTGACAAAACAAGCTTAAGCTAAAAAGTTAGCTTGTAGAAAAAACTCCAATGGGGGCGGGGTTTGGGCTAGGTAGTTGAAGGGTGTCTGTAACGAGGAAGTGCTATGGAAAAAAATTTCAATTTACGTCCTGGACCTCAAATTTGGCAGCAGTTCCTAATTTTTATAAATTGAAAACTAACCCACTTTTAAGGTCTATTGCTTGACAAAACAGGTCAACATTCTAGAACAGGTCAATATTCCAAAAAAGAGTCAAAGTTTAAATTCTGAATAAACTTGCTTCAGATGAAAAAAGAACCCGTGGAATACTAATACGCGTCTTCGAATCATTAAAACGTTTAGAATATCAATATTTTTCTTCGAGTTGTAAAAAGACCACAGGAATAATATAATGGCTATAAACGTTCAATGGTTAATACATCAGAGGTTAATAAATCGAACTATTCAAAGGTTAATAAATTTCGGCTGGCTAAAAGTGAAACTAGGTTTCATGACACGGAGAGCGTAAAAAACAATGAAACATCTTTTGATAACTTTCATTGATTGACGATACTAGCTGCTCATTTTGTTTTTGGGTGAAGCCGAAATTGTTTGTACAGTTTATCCCAAGAAACGTTTATATCCCCAGAAACGTTTGAAAAAAATAGTACCTTTCCGATGGCTTTCTAATTTCATTTTTCTGCGACAGTTTTTTAATAAAAAATGTAATAGCAGATAAAACAATAATTGAGCAATCAACTCATCAACTGCACTGCCAAATTTTTCATAAAAAATGTTTATTCAAACCTCAAGTTCATCATAGTTTAACGTCAGTTTTCTGTTGAGCATTTTTCCACCGCTTTCGGGCATTATGTTTTTCACTGTTTAGCCATTATCTTTCGATAAGAAATTTTTGGTAAAAAAACGCAAGACCTATAAATTCACGGCTCTCGTTCGACTCGAAGAAAACTCTATTTGATGCAAATTTTGTTGACGCATTTTCAGCGACAAACAAAAATTCTAAACAATTAACGCTCTTTAAATCTGTTTTTGTTGTCTGCTTCCGTACACTCTCCCTCTGTTTAGCGGTTACATAATTTCTCTGTCCGCAGGCGGTCTTAGCAATTTTGAACTCACTGATATTTTCACCACTATTGGTTTCACTCATATTACTAAACACCGATTAATTCACTTTTGCTTCATTTTTCCAGTGCTTCATTTTTCAATTTTCAATTTTTATAGAATTGATACTACTAACACTTAAGATAAAGAATGCGTGAGTTTTCATAAGGTTAAGGGATTGAAGGGCATTGGGGAGCTGAGAGAGAAACAAATAATTTTTTTTTTTACTGTGTTGACAATATTATTTAATAGGTAGGCGAGGGTGTAGGTTGCTTCACTGTAAGAAAGATATAAATTTTTGAAAAGAAAGAAACCAACGCTCAATTTATTGACAAAATAAGCTTCAGCTAAAAAATCTTGCGGGTAGAGTAGGCTGCAGGGTGAGGCGAGGTAGAAGAAGTGTGTCTGTATAAGAAGGGAGTGTTCTGGAAGGAAAAAATTTCGATGTTACGATTTGGCTGTCAATTTTACCAGCAGTTCCAAATTATTATGTATTAAAAACTAACCCACTCTTAAGGTTTAATGTTCGCAAAAGGTAGTCAACATTCTAGAACAGGTCAATGTTCGAAAAAGAAGTCAAAGTCTAAGTCATGAATTAACTTTCTTAAGGAAAAATGCTGCCCTTTTGCTAAACAATTTTTTGAAAAATATCAGTGTTAAGTGATTCTAGTATTTCCATTATAACCCCTCAGGCCCCTACCCTCACGCTTCACCACCCCAGCTGAGTCGTGACATAACCTATAGCCCCGCCCCCTTCTGTAAATTTACCATAATAA
>NW_027452283.1:0-2000 GCF_964194025.1 Convolutriloba macropyga
ATTCAAAAATAAAAAAAATTGTCAAACTAATTGTCAAAAAAAGTCGAACTCCTTGAAAACGTTTGTTAAAAACTTTTTGAAAAAAAAACATTTTAGAAACGTTATGAGAGCTCGTTTTTATTGCTGTGATATTGTTGTTTTTGTTTTTGTGTAGAGATAATTGCCAATATGCTGATTTATACACACAATTCTCAAAAAATCTCGGATTAGTGAAGAAATAGTCGAACTCCATGAAAAACGATTGTTAATAACTTTTGAAAAAGGACGAGCCAGAAACTGTATGATAGCTTATATTAAGGCTACAATAGCGTATCTTGTGATTTCGTGTAGACATTAATAGAAATATGCTCAATTATAATCAAAATTCTCAAAAAACTTGAATTAGTGAAGAAAAAAATCAATTTCCATTAAAAACGTTTGTTAATACCTTTTTGAAAAAGACGATTTTGAAATTGTATGATAGCACAATTTAATTCCGTAATTATTCTGTAATTATAGTCTTTTTGAATTATTGTAGAATTAAATAAACAATGCTCATTTGTATACGAAATTTTGAAAAAACTATCAAATTAGTAAAAGAAAAATTGAACTCCATGAAAGTCTTTTGTTAATAACTATTTGAAAAAGACAAATTAGTACATATATGATAGCTCCCTCTAATGTCGTGATATTGCACCTCTAGAATTTGCGGAAAATTTTTTGCCAATATGTTCATTTTTGTACAAAATTTTCAAAAAACTTTCGATTTAGTGATGAAAAAACGGGACTCTGTAAAATCGTTTCCTAGTAAATTTTTTAAAGATACGAGTTAGAAAACGTATGGTAGCTCATTTTAATGCTGTGATAGTTTACTTGTTGATTTTTTGTAGAGGTAATTTTCAAAATGCTCTTTTGTTTACAAAAAATTCAAAAAACTGTCAAACTATTGAAGAAAAAGTTGAACTTGATGAAAAACGTTTGTTAATAACTTTTCAAAAAAGGCGAGTTAGAATATGAACGATAGCTCGTTATAATGCCGTGATAATGGGCTTTTTGAATTTGTGGAGAAGTAATTGCAAATATGCTCATTTATATACGAACTTTTGAAAAAACTGTCAAAATAGTAAAAAAAAGTCGAACTCTATGGAAAACGTTTGTCAATTGCTAAATGGAGAAGGCGATTTAAAACATGTATTATAGCACCTTCAACTGCAGTAATTTTGTACTGTTTGTGTTTGTGTAGAATTAATTGCCAATATGCTAATTTGTATCCAAAATTATCGAAAAACTTTCGAATTAAAGAACAAAAATTAGAACTCCGCGAAAAACGTTTGTTAATAACTTTTTGAAGAAGACGAGTTAGAAAGTCTAAAATATCTGATTTTGTTGCCGTGTTAACGTACTTTATGGGTTTGTGTGGAAGTAAATGCCAATATTTTGTTTTGTTCACAAAATTTTAATGAACCTTCGAATTAGGTGAAGAAAAAGTCGAACTTCATGAAAAACGTCTGTTAATAACTTTTTGAAGACGACGAGTTAGAAAGTCTATAATAGCTCATTTTGTTGCCGTGCTAATGTTCTTTTAGAATATATATAGATGTCTTTTCGACTTTGTTTATTTGAGTTCAAAATTCTCAATAATTAGCGATTTAGGGGCAAAAAATTGGGCATTTTTGAGGTACGTTGACCAAATTTCCCACTTTTTCAAGACAAAACATACAAGTTTTTGGTATCATAGTAAACTAGAATTCACGCTTCCAACAACCATGTTGTTATCTTTTTAAAGTATTGCCAAACAAGAGAATGCGAGAGACCGAAATCAGGGTCGATTTTCGCAAAATTTTCGAATTTTCAAAGTTGTTTAGTTTAATAATTTTTTTGTTACACATCGTATTTGAAAGTATTTTATATCATTTTCTTGCCCATTTCATCCTCTTTACGAATATATAAAGGTTGAAAAGTTTCGATTTTTTTTCATTGACTAATTTTTCGATTTTCCGAATTTTGCTGAAAATAAGCCA
>NW_027452284.1:0-56745 GCF_964194025.1 Convolutriloba macropyga
CGAGTATTTACCCCGCGGTGCGTGCGCGATTACGAGTACTTCGCGGACACACACACACACACACACACACACAGACAGACACACACACACACGGACACACGCACAATTTCAACACACTCAGAACAAACAGAGTTTGTGATTCATGCCACCTGTTACCTGTAGCAGTAGAGTGTACTGTGTAGCTCTTCAAATTTCAAATATTGATCGTTGAAATTATTGAAATCTGGATCCGATCGCGTCTATTAAAAATAGTAAGTAAGGGGTTAAGTAGGGTTAAGCTCCCACACTACCCTTGATCGACAGCCCTTGACTCAGTGGGGTCCTGTCGTGATTGGGTGCCTACCCCCAAGGCCAGTCTCCACTTTGCGGCGTCTGGTCTTCGAGACTCGAATCTCGGCTCGAAAGAGTGGGCCGTGGGGCAGGGGTTTTTTCGACCCACCTTCTCCCGGGGGTGAAAAAAAAATTGTAAGTAAAAAAATCGCGTCGACATGCACATGAAAATTAAAAACTGGCATGCATGCCTACTTGCTAGAGCCTCTCTAGACGGTGGGTAGCCGGTAGGGATACCAGTTATCCTTACCACCTCCTCAGTCCTCCGGCTCCTCCTATCACTACTTGTACGGGTACGTACCAGTACGCTGGGTATCTATCCTTAATTATTCATACTCATGGGGGGTCAACATCTGGAATCTGGATGCCAGAGCTGAGCGCTATGGTAGGGTAGGTACCCTCTAGAGCTAGCCAGGTGATGAAGATCCAGATATATTGCTAGCGATCGGTGCTAGGGTACCCTACCTGCCCAGTTAGGATCATCGATCAAGATCTACCCTTAGATGCTCTAGAGTCTAGAGAGGCCGGCCACAGCCTACCTCCACTCCCTAATGAAGGTCTCTCTCTGGTGGCACTAGGCCCCGCGCCCTCCGCCCCGGCCCCTCTCTACATAGCCAAACAGGCCTAGCAGGGCCGAGCTCTCAGCTAACATTTCGGAACGTAGGTAGGAGCACTGGAGCACCTACCTACATGCATGCTAGCAACGTACGTGCATGTACATACTCGCTGGTGCCCACTCACAATATTGACAGTTGGCGACTGCCGACTAGCGAACAACGATACGTCCATGAACAGCACTTTCATTTATAATAGTTAGTAGAATTGAAATTGCATATGAAATTGCATATTGTAATTTCTAGCAGGAAAAATATTAGCTCGGTGGTTCTTCGACAAATTTTCACTGGACAGTGGACACCGGGGGTGAAAAAAATCTCTGTCCGGGGATTGTACATAATAATCCTTGATTCTTGAAACAATCCTTGTCTGACCGGCCTGGACACACTGCTGCATGCTGGGCAGTGCAGCCTTTCGGCTTTCAAGGCAGGTTCCGGAGACCAGGTTCCGGAGTCTGAAGTCAGGACGTCAGGACTCTATGTGTCTCTCTTATATATAGCGGACGTCTCCAGCTCGTCGACTCGCAGCTCGATATTGATGGTGTAGGAGAATCAGCCGCTGTCGAGGGAATTTTCCGCTGCCCATGTAGACTCATGCTCGAAATTACCCTACCCTACCCGGCAAATTTGAACAGTCATCTTGGTAGTTGGTCCTGCGCGTTGCCGGGTTGGCCCACACCTCGGGATTCCACGCCTCAGTGGCTCACCGACGAGGTGTCCTCTACTGACATCCAGCACAGGACCTAAAGTTGCTCAGTTCACAGGAATGGGGAGCAAAGGTTCCAACAGTAATGGTCCAAGGTGGAAGAGAAACACCTCGTTAGGTAGTGTACTCTTGTCTGCAATACAGCGCTGCCGCCGGAAGAATGCCCTCGGCCCGCAACGCTGCCGCAGCAACACTACTGTGCAGCCAGGTGCAGTGACAGGGGCATCAGGGATGGAGTGCGTGAAACGTTCTCCCTGGCAGAACGGATTGGCCCCGGGGCTGTGGGTGTGCATCACCGATGCCCTCCGTGCCAACGAAGCCTGGGCTATGCAACAAATGACTCTGAAGGCTTGCAGGCTAGTTTGTAGGAGCTGGGCCGAGGATCTTGATGTTGGCGGCTTAAGGCAGCTGAAAGTGACAAGGATTCAGCTGCTGCCTGAGCGGTGGCAGCACAGTGTTCCCTCCCTGGCTACCCTTGAGATTATGAGGTGCTATACCCTGAGTACGTACGATGTGGCCGCAGTGGGCGCCGTGACAAGCTTGACTAGCTTGACTATATCGGGATGTCCGGGGGTGACAGATGCAGGGGTGGCGGCGCTGTGCAATCTGACCGCCCTCAACAGCCTGGACCTGTCTCGATGCGATTCTGTGACCGCCACCGGCCTGAGGACACTCCACCGCCTGACGGGCATAGAGCGCCTCCGCTTGACGGGCTGCAACCGCGTGACAGACGAAGCCCTGACCGCACTGCAGCCCCTGACAGCCCTCACCAGCCTCAACATCGGGTGGTGCAAGTGCATCACTGACACAGGCGTGGCAGCACTGCACCCCTTGACAGCCCTTACTAGCCTGGATCTCAGCGACTGCCCGCAGGTGCTGGGCCTAGGCCTCAGGGAGCTTCACCCGCTGGGGGCCCTCACCAGCCTGAATGTTGCCTTCTGCAAGCGGTTCACCGACGACGGCCTGTCAGCGTTGGCACGTCTAAAATCCCTTGCAAGTATCAACTTCACTGGCTGCTACCTGCTGACTGACGAAGGGCTGCAGGAGCTGTTGAGTCTCAGAGCGCTTGCCAGCCTCAACCTGACTGGGTGCACTGGCATGACTGACTCCGGCCTATCCCGGCTGCAGCCTCTGTGTGCCCTTACAAGGTTGAAAATCTCGCTCGTGGGCTGGCTGTCGCATGAAGGCCTGATGGCACTGAGAGCGGCGACGGCTCTCACTGACCTCCAGATCTATTCCTGTCGAAATCTGACAGATAGAGGGCTGCTGGCACTTCAGCCCCTGACGGCTCTCACCAATCTGAACATATCCCTCTGCAAGAAAATCACAGATGCCGGCATGGACGCGCTACAGCCCCTCTCGAACCTCACCGCCTTAGACGTCAACCGTTGTGTCCTTCTGACAGATGTGGGCCTCAAAGCCCTGCAGCCGCTGAGTTCGCTCACATCCCTTTCCCTCTACGGCTGCAAGGAAGTAACAGATGCCGGCTTGCAGGCTCTGCGCCCTCTCTCTGCCCTGACCCACCTCAACCTTGCTACGTGCGTACTGCTAACCGACGACGGTTTACGGGCACTGGAGCCCCTAACAGCCCTCCGCAGCCTGAACCTCAGTTGCTGTGAGCGGGTGACAGACACGGGACTGCTGTCTCTACGGCCGCTGTCGGCGCTTACAAGCCTCAGCCTCCAGCACTCCCCGCACCTGACCTATGCTGGCCTGGAGGCCCTGCAGACTCTGACTTCCCTCACAACCCTAGATCTCACCTGCTGCCAGCGCTTGGACGACCGAGGCATGCGTGCGCTGCAGCCCCTGACTGCCTTGTCTGCGCTGAACCTGAGATGTTGCGAGCAGCTTACTTCCAAAGGCCTCGCAGCACTTCGGCCGCTGACCGCCTTAGTCAGCCTCGACACAAGAGGCAGCTATCTGCCTGATTCCTCTGCAGCCTTAGCCACGCTTCACGCTCTCAGGTCATTCAACGTGTAAGTAAGCTCTCCTAGTCCTGGACCCGCCCCACCCCTACACAGTTTTCTGCTTCACGGATGGACGCATAGTGTTCACAGATTCTGCGGTCTGCACACACAGTCTTGTCCCATCATTATCTCCGACGTTGTGGATCCAAACAATGACTGCAGAGAAACCGGCCGGCATGGGCTTTGACGAGGGATGAGTGAGCGGCAGCCGGCAGTGTGGGTCCCCTAGCCTAGGGGGATAGGTACAGTACCTGCAGTACACTGGAGTAGGTACGGGTATAGATAGAAGACCAAGAGTGGCTAAAGTAAGGGTTGTATCGCTACATAGCAGTCCTGTAATAACAATCGAGGCAGATACCTACTAGCCAGGGTACCTGGCAGCTATGAATAATTAGCCAAAACAGCGAAAATCTCTCATCACAAACGTAGGTACCTACCAGCTACCTGCTTTTGTTGTAAAGCCCTGGCTTGGAACGGGTTTTACCTTCTTTCCGATCCCACATAGCCATACCCTAGGTAGGTACTGTGCAAATTCGCTCTCATGTCTCCCGGCCGGGGCCACGAACAAAGAATGCGCAAAATCGCTACTAGCTGACTTCATGATGCAGAGATATGGTCGGATCAAGCATTTTCTGAGCGAGTTCTTGGTCAATTTTTGTGATGTAAAGACCACCTGAAAGCATTTCCCGAGCTTTAATTATTGATGCTGGTCAAAATGTCATAGAGGGTTTGTACAAAAAGTTAAATTTTTGTTAATTTTATATCTAAATGGATGTCAGTTTTGCTTTATTTGAAACAAAATTTCGTTCGAATTTCTCAAACATCCGACATGGATCAGTGATTGATCCGATAACAGGGGGAGGGCACGGACCTGCCACTGTTTAGTTGAAACCCTAGGGTTTCGTGGGATTGTGCCAATGTCCGCGTGGGTTTTTGCGTGCCTCGACATCTGACCAGTGCATATGAAAGGCAAGACTGAGAAACAAAAACTTCATGGAGGCACAACTCCATATACCCTCTTATGGTTTGATTAGGGCCGGGTTAGGGTTTTTAGGGTTTAGAAAAATCACTGCTTTTGAGTTGTGCCTCCATGAACCATTTAGAACTCAAAAAATCATTCAGGATGGTATACTTTGTTTCCAATTCCGACAAAAAATGACGCGGACATAAGCTGATCCGAGTAACTTCAGGCATCATGAAGTCAGCTTGTACGATCCCGGGCGGGAGGGCATGACGGGGCCCTAGTGGGGTTGGGGGGGGGGGGGGGGGGGGGCATCAATCTCCGGACCACGTGCACCGGGCGGGTAAAGCTTGTGCGGGGCAAGGCCGCCTAGACCATCAGCTTACTTCGGCGTGCTCTGGCGGGGTATCTCCTACGAGTACTACACCCCCACCCATAAGTTTCTACTCTCAGACAATTGGGACTAAAGTGTATATAAAGTGCCACACGTGCGCATTTTTGGGCATATTCACAATCCTTAGACACACAATATTCCAACCATGTGTCGTAATACCCTTCCAAAGGGCATACACCCTCATGCCTGACGAGTATCTATGGAGCAACAAATGTTGCTATCTGCAAGAGTCAGGATTGGTAGCTGAACGTGTGTTGCAGTGCCAACAGGCCCTACTCATCATGCAGGCACGAAACCGCACAACCACATAGGTAGTGTGAAACTACACGATGTCTTGTTTTCGGAACACATGCCCAACTTCTAGGGGGCCCTAGGGATGCCTTCCATACTGCTTACCCTAAACAGTCAAGAAAATATTAGCTTGGAAATCTCGGATTTTTTAACGAAACCTTGCCTCAAGTCATGCAATCACGAATGGGCGATCGTTACAAGTGCCATTCACAAGCCCACTCATGGAGGGTGTCGTGGCACCCTACATACCCTATGAAAAACCCTGCCCTCTGGACTAAACTGCTCGAAAGGGCTTGCTAGGGTTTGCATTTTCTGCAATTGTCCCAATGCCTATGCACCAGTTTGCCCCTAGTACATCCCTACCTCGCTCTAAAGCGACACCATGGCCTAAGCCTAGGCTAATCACTTGCGATAGGCTAGATTTCAGTCTATAAGGATGGCATTGGGGGGCTAGCATGCAAAAGTATTAAGTGGGGTTGTGTTGTACTTGCTTTTTCCCCACGCCCGCGTCCGACGTCCAAGTCCAAGTCCACGTCTCACGAGATATTAAAGTGTCATGAGTAGGAATCGAACCTGTGACCTCTAGCCTAGCGAGGGTAGTAGCTTGTCGCGCTACCAACAAGCCTAGAGTTGATTAAAGCGACGAAAGCGAAATTTTTGAATATATACAGTATCTGGAAAATCGAAATTTTGAAATTACAAGTACCTGCTCTAGTAATCATACAATTTCGTACCTGCAAGTACGCCTAAGTAATACCTAGGACTGAGGTCGTCGCATGATGTACTATTTTCCAAGGATTATAAGGTATTCGTACTCGTCTACTGGGGCAGGTTTGGTACATGCAGCAAATTTTTTGCTAGTGTTGAAGTACATGTGAACTAGGCGAAGGATCACCAAGTCTAGACATGATGGGTTTTGATGCAAGTATTGAGCCTAGACACAAAAGCATGATGTTATACGCTCGATTACAAAGTTTTACATGTTTAATCCTAGTTTAGATAGACCAAACACGATTAACTTAGTCCATACTGTCACTAGGAGGTAGGAACTTTTGGGTGGGGGTGTGCGGGCAGTGTAGGGTTTGCCTGAAAGAAGGCTAAACGTCCCTAACAAAGAAAGCTATCATGCACATTGGATTCCTTGCACGAAATGCAATCCAATGCATGCTCTTATGCCACCAAATTCCCTCATGGACATTACCCTAGTGGGTATGTGCATGCCTCCAGGCCCCTGTAACACCCCCACCCATAAGTTTCTACTCTCAGACAATTGGGACTAAAGTGTATATAAAGTGCCACACGTGCGCATTTTTGGGCATATTCACAATCCTTAGACACACAATATTCCAACCATGTGTCGTAATACCCTTCCAAAGGGCATACACCCTCATGCCTGACGAGTATCTATGGAGCAACAAATGTTGCTATCTGCAAGAGTCAGGATTGGTAGCTGAACGTGTGTTGCAGTGCCAACAGGCCCTACTCATCATGCAGGCACGAAACCGCACAACCACATAGGTAGTGTGAAACTACACGATGTCTTGTTTTCGGAACACATGCCCAACTTCTAGGGGGCCCTAGGGATGCCTTCCATACTGCTTACCCTAAACAGTCAAGAAAATATTAGCTTGGAAATCTCGGATTTTTTAACGAAACCTTGCCTCAAGTCATGCAATCACGAATGGGCGATCGTTACAAGTGCCATTCACAAGCCCACTCATGGAGGGTGTCGTGGCACCCTACATACCCTATGAAAAACCCTGCCCTCTGGACTAAACTGCTCGAAAGGGCTTGCTAGGGTTTGCATTTTCTGCAATTGTCCCAATGCCTATGCACCAGTTTGCCCCTAGTACATCCCTACCTCGCTCTAAAGCGACACCATGGCCTAAGCCTAGGCTAATCACTTGCGATAGGCTAGATTTCAGTCTATAAGGATGGCATTGGGGGGCTAGCATGCAAAAGTATTAAGTGGGGTTGTGTTGTACTTGCTTTTTCCCCACGCCCGCGTCCGACGTCCAAGTCCAAGTCCACGTCTCACGAGATATTAAAGTGTCATGAGTAGGAATCGAACCTGTGACCTCTAGCCTAGCGAGGGTAGTAGCTTGTCGCGCTACCAACAAGCCTAGAGTTGATTAAAGCGACGAAAGCGAAATTTTTGAATATATACAGTATCTGGAAAATCGAAATTTTGAAATTACAAGTACCTGCTCTAGTAATCATACAATTTCGTACCTGCAAGTACGCCTAAGTAATACCTAGGACTGAGGTCGTCGCATGATGTACTATTTTCCAAGGATTATAAGGTATTCGTACTCGTCTACTGGGGCAGGTTTGGTACATGCAGCAAATTTTTTGCTAGTGTTGAAGTACATGTGAACTAGGCGAAGGATCACCAAGTCTAGACATGATGGGTTTTGATGCAAGTATTGAGCCTAGACACAAAAGCATGATGTTATACGCTCGATTACAAAGTTTTACATGTTTAATCCTAGTTTAGATAGACCAAACACGATTAACTTAGTCCATACTGTCACTAGGAGGTAGGAACTTTTGGGTGGGGGTGTGCGGGCAGTGTAGGGTTTGCCTGAAAGAAGGCTAAACGTCCCTAACAAAGAAAGCTATCATGCACATTGGATTCCTTGCACGAAATGCAATCCAATGCATGCTCTTATGCCACCAAATTCCCTCATGGACATTACCCTAGTGGGTATGTGCATGCCTCCAGGCCCCTGTAATGTGCGGGCAGTGTAGGGTTTGCCTGAAAGAAGGCTAAACGTCCCTAACAAAGAAAGCTATCATGCACATTGGATTCCTTGCACGAAATGCAATCCAATGCATGCTCTTATGCCACCAAATTCCCTCATGGACATTACCCTAGTGGGTATGTGCATGCCTCCAGGCCCCTGTAATGTGCGGGCAGTGTAGGGTTTGCCTGAAAGAAGGCTAAACGTCCCTAACAAAGAAAGCTATCATGCACATTGGATTCCTTGCACGAAATGCAATCCAATGCATGCTCTTATGCCACCAAATTCCCTCATGGACATTACCCTAGTGGGTATGTGCATGCCTCCAGGCCCCTGTAACACCCCCACCCATAAGTTTCTACTCTCAGACAATTGGGACTAAAGTGTATATAAAGTGCCACACGTGCGCATTTTTGGGCATATTCACAATCCTTAGACACACAATATTCCAACCATGTGTCGTAATACCCTTCCAAAGGGCATACACCCTCATGCCTGACGAGTATCTATGGAGCAACAAATGTTGCTATCTGCAAGAGTCAGGATTGGTAGCTGAACGTGTGTTGCAGTGCCAACAGGCCCTACTCATCATGCAGGCACGAAACCGCACAACCACATAGGTAGTGTGAAACTACACGATGTCTTGTTTTCGGAACACATGCCCAACTTCTAGGGGGCCCTAGGGATGCCTTCCATACTGCTTACCCTAAACAGTCAAGAAAATATTAGCTTGGAAATCTCGGATTTTTTAACGAAACCTTGCCTCAAGTCATGCAATCACGAATGGGCGATCGTTACAAGTGCCATTCACAAGCCCACTCATGGAGGGTGTCGTGGCACCCTACATACCCTATGAAAAACCCTGCCCTCTGGACTAAACTGCTCGAAAGGGCTTGCTAGGGTTTGCATTTTCTGCAATTGTCCCAATGCCTATGCACCAGTTTGCCCCTAGTACATCCCTACCTCGCTCTAAAGCGACACCATGGCCTAAGCCTAGGCTAATCACTTGCGATAGGCTAGATTTCAGTCTATAAGGATGGCATTGGGGGGCTAGCATGCAAAAGTATTAAGTGGGGTTGTGTTGTACTTGCTTTTTCCCCACGCCCGCGTCCGACGTCCAAGTCCAAGTCCACGTCTCACGAGATATTAAAGTGTCATGAGTAGGAATCGAACCTGTGACCTCTAGCCTAGCGAGGGTAGTAGCTTGTCGCGCTACCAACAAGCCTAGAGTTGATTAAAGCGACGAAAGCGAAATTTTTGAATATATACAGTATCTGGAAAATCGAAATTTTGAAATTACAAGTACCTGCTCTAGTAATCATACAATTTCGTACCTGCAAGTACGCCTAAGTAATACCTAGGACTGAGGTCGTCGCATGATGTACTATTTTCCAAGGATTATAAGGTATTCGTACTCGTCTACTGGGGCAGGTTTGGTACATGCAGCAAATTTTTTGCTAGTGTTGAAGTACATGTGAACTAGGCGAAGGATCACCAAGTCTAGACATGATGGGTTTTGATGCAAGTATTGAGCCTAGACACAAAAGCATGATGTTATACGCTCGATTACAAAGTTTTACATGTTTAATCCTAGTTTAGATAGACCAAACACGATTAACTTAGTCCATACTGTCACTAGGAGGTAGGAACTTTTGGGTGGGGGTGTGCGGGCAGTGTAGGGTTTGCCTGAAAGAAGGCTAAACGTCCCTAACAAAGAAAGCTATCATGCACATTGGATTCCTTGCACGAAATGCAATCCAATGCATGCTCTTATGCCACCAAATTCCCTCATGGACATTACCCTAGTGGGTATGTGCATGCCTCCAGGCCCCTGTAACACCCCCACCCATAAGTTTCTACTCTCAGACAATTGGGACTAAAGTGTATATAAAGTGCCACACGTGCGCATTTTTGGGCATATTCACAATCCTTAGACACACAATATTCCAACCATGTGTCGTAATACCCTTCCAAAGGGCATACACCCTCATGCCTGACGAGTATCTATGGAGCAACAAATGTTGCTATCTGCAAGAGTCAGGATTGGTAGCTGAACGTGTGTTGCAGTGCCAACAGGCCCTACTCATCATGCAGGCACGAAACCGCACAACCACATAGGTAGTGTGAAACTACACGATGTCTTGTTTTCGGAACACATGCCCAACTTCTAGGGGGCCCTAGGGATGCCTTCCATACTGCTTACCCTAAACAGTCAAGAAAATATTAGCTTGGAAATCTCGGATTTTTTAACGAAACCTTGCCTCAAGTCATGCAATCACGAATGGGCGATCGTTACAAGTGCCATTCACAAGCCCACTCATGGAGGGTGTCGTGGCACCCTACATACCCTATGAAAAACCCTGCCCTCTGGACTAAACTGCTCGAAAGGGCTTGCTAGGGTTTGCATTTTCTGCAATTGTCCCAATGCCTATGCACCAGTTTGCCCCTAGTACATCCCTACCTCGCTCTAAAGCGACACCATGGCCTAAGCCTAGGCTAATCACTTGCGATAGGCTAGATTTCAGTCTATAAGGATGGCATTGGGGGGCTAGCATGCAAAAGTATTAAGTGGGGTTGTGTTGTACTTGCTTTTTCCCCACGCCCGCGTCCGACGTCCAAGTCCAAGTCCACGTCTCACGAGATATTAAAGTGTCATGAGTAGGAATCGAACCTGTGACCTCTAGCCTAGCGAGGGTAGTAGCTTGTCGCGCTACCAACAAGCCTAGAGTTGATTAAAGCGACGAAAGCGAAATTTTTGAATATATACAGTATCTGGAAAATCGAAATTTTGAAATTACAAGTACCTGCTCTAGTAATCATACAATTTCGTACCTGCAAGTACGCCTAAGTAATACCTAGGACTGAGGTCGTCGCATGATGTACTATTTTCCAAGGATTATAAGGTATTCGTACTCGTCTACTGGGGCAGGTTTGGTACATGCAGCAAATTTTTTGCTAGTGTTGAAGTACATGTGAACTAGGCGAAGGATCACCAAGTCTAGACATGATGGGTTTTGATGCAAGTATTGAGCCTAGACACAAAAGCATGATGTTATACGCTCGATTACAAAGTTTTACATGTTTAATCCTAGTTTAGATAGACCAAACACGATTAACTTAGTCCATACTGTCACTAGGAGGTAGGAACTTTTGGGTGGGGGTGTGCGGGCAGTGTAGGGTTTGCCTGAAAGAAGGCTAAACGTCCCTAACAAAGAAAGCTATCATGCACATTGGATTCCTTGCACGAAATGCAATCCAATGCATGCTCTTATGCCACCAAATTCCCTCATGGACATTACCCTAGTGGGTATGTGCATGCCTCCAGGCCCCTGTAACTGTGCGGGCAGTGTAGGGTTTGCCTGAAAGAAGGCTAAACGTCCCTAACAAAGAAAGCTATCATGCACATTGGATTCCTTGCACGAAATGCAATCCAATGCATGCTCTTATGCCACCAAATTCCCTCATGGACATTACCCTAGTGGGTATGTGCATGCCTCCAGGCCCCTGTAACAGTGCGGGCAGTGTAGGGTTTGCCTGAAAGAAGGCTAAACGTCCCTAACAAAGAAAGCTATCATGCACATTGGATTCCTTGCACGAAATGCAATCCAATGCATGCTCTTATGCCACCAAATTCCCTCATGGACATTACCCTAGTGGGTATGTGCATGCCTCCAGGCCCCTGTAACTGTGCGGGCAGTGTAGGGTTTGCCTGAAAGAAGGCTAAACGTCCCTAACAAAGAAAGCTATCATGCACATTGGATTCCTTGCACGAAATGCAATCCAATGCATGCTCTTATGCCACCAAATTCCCTCATGGACATTACCCTAGTGGGTATGTGCATGCCTCCAGGCCCCTGTAACACCCCCACCCATAAGTTTCTACTCTCAGACAATTGGGACTAAAGTGTATATAAAGTGCCACACGTGCGCATTTTTGGGCATATTCACAATCCTTAGACACACAATATTCCAACCATGTGTCGTAATACCCTTCCAAAGGGCATACACCCTCATGCCTGACGAGTATCTATGGAGCAACAAATGTTGCTATCTGCAAGAGTCAGGATTGGTAGCTGAACGTGTGTTGCAGTGCCAACAGGCCCTACTCATCATGCAGGCACGAAACCGCACAACCACATAGGTAGTGTGAAACTACACGATGTCTTGTTTTCGGAACACATGCCCAACTTCTAGGGGGCCCTAGGGATGCCTTCCATACTGCTTACCCTAAACAGTCAAGAAAATATTAGCTTGGAAATCTCGGATTTTTTAACGAAACCTTGCCTCAAGTCATGCAATCACGAATGGGCGATCGTTACAAGTGCCATTCACAAGCCCACTCATGGAGGGTGTCGTGGCACCCTACATACCCTATGAAAAACCCTGCCCTCTGGACTAAACTGCTCGAAAGGGCTTGCTAGGGTTTGCATTTTCTGCAATTGTCCCAATGCCTATGCACCAGTTTGCCCCTAGTACATCCCTACCTCGCTCTAAAGCGACACCATGGCCTAAGCCTAGGCTAATCACTTGCGATAGGCTAGATTTCAGTCTATAAGGATGGCATTGGGGGGCTAGCATGCAAAAGTATTAAGTGGGGTTGTGTTGTACTTGCTTTTTCCCCACGCCCGCGTCCGACGTCCAAGTCCAAGTCCACGTCTCACGAGATATTAAAGTGTCATGAGTAGGAATCGAACCTGTGACCTCTAGCCTAGCGAGGGTAGTAGCTTGTCGCGCTACCAACAAGCCTAGAGTTGATTAAAGCGACGAAAGCGAAATTTTTGAATATATACAGTATCTGGAAAATCGAAATTTTGAAATTACAAGTACCTGCTCTAGTAATCATACAATTTCGTACCTGCAAGTACGCCTAAGTAATACCTAGGACTGAGGTCGTCGCATGATGTACTATTTTCCAAGGATTATAAGGTATTCGTACTCGTCTACTGGGGCAGGTTTGGTACATGCAGCAAATTTTTTGCTAGTGTTGAAGTACATGTGAACTAGGCGAAGGATCACCAAGTCTAGACATGATGGGTTTTGATGCAAGTATTGAGCCTAGACACAAAAGCATGATGTTATACGCTCGATTACAAAGTTTTACATGTTTAATCCTAGTTTAGATAGACCAAACACGATTAACTTAGTCCATACTGTCACTAGGAGGTAGGAACTTTTGGGTGGGGGTGTGCGGGCAGTGTAGGGTTTGCCTGAAAGAAGGCTAAACGTCCCTAACAAAGAAAGCTATCATGCACATTGGATTCCTTGCACGAAATGCAATCCAATGCATGCTCTTATGCCACCAAATTCCCTCATGGACATTACCCTAGTGGGTATGTGCATGCCTCCAGGCCCCTGTAATGTGCGGGCAGTGTAGGGTTTGCCTGAAAGAAGGCTAAACGTCCCTAACAAAGAAAGCTATCATGCACATTGGATTCCTTGCACGAAATGCAATCCAATGCATGCTCTTATGCCACCAAATTCCCTCATGGACATTACCCTAGTGGGTATGTGCATGCCTCCAGGCCCCTGTAATGTGCGGGCAGTGTAGGGTTTGCCTGAAAGAAGGCTAAACGTCCCTAACAAAGAAAGCTATCATGCACATTGGATTCCTTGCACGAAATGCAATCCAATGCATGCTCTTATGCCACCAAATTCCCTCATGGACATTACCCTAGTGGGTATGTGCATGCCTCCAGGCCCCTGTAACACCCCCACCCATAAGTTTCTACTCTCAGACAATTGGGACTAAAGTGTATATAAAGTGCCACACGTGCGCATTTTTGGGCATATTCACAATCCTTAGACACACAATATTCCAACCATGTGTCGTAATACCCTTCCAAAGGGCATACACCCTCATGCCTGACGAGTATCTATGGAGCAACAAATGTTGCTATCTGCAAGAGTCAGGATTGGTAGCTGAACGTGTGTTGCAGTGCCAACAGGCCCTACTCATCATGCAGGCACGAAACCGCACAACCACATAGGTAGTGTGAAACTACACGATGTCTTGTTTTCGGAACACATGCCCAACTTCTAGGGGGCCCTAGGGATGCCTTCCATACTGCTTACCCTAAACAGTCAAGAAAATATTAGCTTGGAAATCTCGGATTTTTTAACGAAACCTTGCCTCAAGTCATGCAATCACGAATGGGCGATCGTTACAAGTGCCATTCACAAGCCCACTCATGGAGGGTGTCGTGGCACCCTACATACCCTATGAAAAACCCTGCCCTCTGGACTAAACTGCTCGAAAGGGCTTGCTAGGGTTTGCATTTTCTGCAATTGTCCCAATGCCTATGCACCAGTTTGCCCCTAGTACATCCCTACCTCGCTCTAAAGCGACACCATGGCCTAAGCCTAGGCTAATCACTTGCGATAGGCTAGATTTCAGTCTATAAGGATGGCATTGGGGGGCTAGCATGCAAAAGTATTAAGTGGGGTTGTGTTGTACTTGCTTTTTCCCCACGCCCGCGTCCGACGTCCAAGTCCAAGTCCACGTCTCACGAGATATTAAAGTGTCATGAGTAGGAATCGAACCTGTGACCTCTAGCCTAGCGAGGGTAGTAGCTTGTCGCGCTACCAACAAGCCTAGAGTTGATTAAAGCGACGAAAGCGAAATTTTTGAATATATACAGTATCTGGAAAATCGAAATTTTGAAATTACAAGTACCTGCTCTAGTAATCATACAATTTCGTACCTGCAAGTACGCCTAAGTAATACCTAGGACTGAGGTCGTCGCATGATGTACTATTTTCCAAGGATTATAAGGTATTCGTACTCGTCTACTGGGGCAGGTTTGGTACATGCAGCAAATTTTTTGCTAGTGTTGAAGTACATGTGAACTAGGCGAAGGATCACCAAGTCTAGACATGATGGGTTTTGATGCAAGTATTGAGCCTAGACACAAAAGCATGATGTTATACGCTCGATTACAAAGTTTTACATGTTTAATCCTAGTTTAGATAGACCAAACACGATTAACTTAGTCCATACTGTCACTAGGAGGTAGGAACTTTTGGGTGGGGGTGTGCGGGCAGTGTAGGGTTTGCCTGAAAGAAGGCTAAACGTCCCTAACAAAGAAAGCTATCATGCACATTGGATTCCTTGCACGAAATGCAATCCAATGCATGCTCTTATGCCACCAAATTCCCTCATGGACATTACCCTAGTGGGTATGTGCATGCCTCCAGGCCCCTGTAACACCCCCACCCATAAGTTTCTACTCTCAGACAATTGGGACTAAAGTGTATATAAAGTGCCACACGTGCGCATTTTTGGGCATATTCACAATCCTTAGACACACAATATTCCAACCATGTGTCGTAATACCCTTCCAAAGGGCATACACCCTCATGCCTGACGAGTATCTATGGAGCAACAAATGTTGCTATCTGCAAGAGTCAGGATTGGTAGCTGAACGTGTGTTGCAGTGCCAACAGGCCCTACTCATCATGCAGGCACGAAACCGCACAACCACATAGGTAGTGTGAAACTACACGATGTCTTGTTTTCGGAACACATGCCCAACTTCTAGGGGGCCCTAGGGATGCCTTCCATACTGCTTACCCTAAACAGTCAAGAAAATATTAGCTTGGAAATCTCGGATTTTTTAACGAAACCTTGCCTCAAGTCATGCAATCACGAATGGGCGATCGTTACAAGTGCCATTCACAAGCCCACTCATGGAGGGTGTCGTGGCACCCTACATACCCTATGAAAAACCCTGCCCTCTGGACTAAACTGCTCGAAAGGGCTTGCTAGGGTTTGCATTTTCTGCAATTGTCCCAATGCCTATGCACCAGTTTGCCCCTAGTACATCCCTACCTCGCTCTAAAGCGACACCATGGCCTAAGCCTAGGCTAATCACTTGCGATAGGCTAGATTTCAGTCTATAAGGATGGCATTGGGGGGCTAGCATGCAAAAGTATTAAGTGGGGTTGTGTTGTACTTGCTTTTTCCCCACGCCCGCGTCCGACGTCCAAGTCCAAGTCCACGTCTCACGAGATATTAAAGTGTCATGAGTAGGAATCGAACCTGTGACCTCTAGCCTAGCGAGGGTAGTAGCTTGTCGCGCTACCAACAAGCCTAGAGTTGATTAAAGCGACGAAAGCGAAATTTTTGAATATATACAGTATCTGGAAAATCGAAATTTTGAAATTACAAGTACCTGCTCTAGTAATCATACAATTTCGTACCTGCAAGTACGCCTAAGTAATACCTAGGACTGAGGTCGTCGCATGATGTACTATTTTCCAAGGATTATAAGGTATTCGTACTCGTCTACTGGGGCAGGTTTGGTACATGCAGCAAATTTTTTGCTAGTGTTGAAGTACATGTGAACTAGGCGAAGGATCACCAAGTCTAGACATGATGGGTTTTGATGCAAGTATTGAGCCTAGACACAAAAGCATGATGTTATACGCTCGATTACAAAGTTTTACATGTTTAATCCTAGTTTAGATAGACCAAACACGATTAACTTAGTCCATACTGTCACTAGGAGGTAGGAACTTTTGGGTGGGGGTGTGCGGGCAGTGTAGGGTTTGCCTGAAAGAAGGCTAAACGTCCCTAACAAAGAAAGCTATCATGCACATTGGATTCCTTGCACGAAATGCAATCCAATGCATGCTCTTATGCCACCAAATTCCCTCATGGACATTACCCTAGTGGGTATGTGCATGCCTCCAGGCCCCTGTAATGTGCGGGCAGTGTAGGGTTTGCCTGAAAGAAGGCTAAACGTCCCTAACAAAGAAAGCTATCATGCACATTGGATTCCTTGCACGAAATGCAATCCAATGCATGCTCTTATGCCACCAAATTCCCTCATGGACATTACCCTAGTGGGTATGTGCATGCCTCCAGGCCCCTGTAATGTGCGGGCAGTGTAGGGTTTGCCTGAAAGAAGGCTAAACGTCCCTAACAAAGAAAGCTATCATGCACATTGGATTCCTTGCACGAAATGCAATCCAATGCATGCTCTTATGCCACCAAATTCCCTCATGGACATTACCCTAGTGGGTATGTGCATGCCTCCAGGCCCCTGTAACACCCCCACCCATAAGTTTCTACTCTCAGACAATTGGGACTAAAGTGTATATAAAGTGCCACACGTGCGCATTTTTGGGCATATTCACAATCCTTAGACACACAATATTCCAACCATGTGTCGTAATACCCTTCCAAAGGGCATACACCCTCATGCCTGACGAGTATCTATGGAGCAACAAATGTTGCTATCTGCAAGAGTCAGGATTGGTAGCTGAACGTGTGTTGCAGTGCCAACAGGCCCTACTCATCATGCAGGCACGAAACCGCACAACCACATAGGTAGTGTGAAACTACACGATGTCTTGTTTTCGGAACACATGCCCAACTTCTAGGGGGCCCTAGGGATGCCTTCCATACTGCTTACCCTAAACAGTCAAGAAAATATTAGCTTGGAAATCTCGGATTTTTTAACGAAACCTTGCCTCAAGTCATGCAATCACGAATGGGCGATCGTTACAAGTGCCATTCACAAGCCCACTCATGGAGGGTGTCGTGGCACCCTACATACCCTATGAAAAACCCTGCCCTCTGGACTAAACTGCTCGAAAGGGCTTGCTAGGGTTTGCATTTTCTGCAATTGTCCCAATGCCTATGCACCAGTTTGCCCCTAGTACATCCCTACCTCGCTCTAAAGCGACACCATGGCCTAAGCCTAGGCTAATCACTTGCGATAGGCTAGATTTCAGTCTATAAGGATGGCATTGGGGGGCTAGCATGCAAAAGTATTAAGTGGGGTTGTGTTGTACTTGCTTTTTCCCCACGCCCGCGTCCGACGTCCAAGTCCAAGTCCACGTCTCACGAGATATTAAAGTGTCATGAGTAGGAATCGAACCTGTGACCTCTAGCCTAGCGAGGGTAGTAGCTTGTCGCGCTACCAACAAGCCTAGAGTTGATTAAAGCGACGAAAGCGAAATTTTTGAATATATACAGTATCTGGAAAATCGAAATTTTGAAATTACAAGTACCTGCTCTAGTAATCATACAATTTCGTACCTGCAAGTACGCCTAAGTAATACCTAGGACTGAGGTCGTCGCATGATGTACTATTTTCCAAGGATTATAAGGTATTCGTACTCGTCTACTGGGGCAGGTTTGGTACATGCAGCAAATTTTTTGCTAGTGTTGAAGTACATGTGAACTAGGCGAAGGATCACCAAGTCTAGACATGATGGGTTTTGATGCAAGTATTGAGCCTAGACACAAAAGCATGATGTTATACGCTCGATTACAAAGTTTTACATGTTTAATCCTAGTTTAGATAGACCAAACACGATTAACTTAGTCCATACTGTCACTAGGAGGTAGGAACTTTTGGGTGGGGGTGTGCGGGCAGTGTAGGGTTTGCCTGAAAGAAGGCTAAACGTCCCTAACAAAGAAAGCTATCATGCACATTGGATTCCTTGCACGAAATGCAATCCAATGCATGCTCTTATGCCACCAAATTCCCTCATGGACATTACCCTAGTGGGTATGTGCATGCCTCCAGGCCCCTGTAACACCCCCACCCATAAGTTTCTACTCTCAGACAATTGGGACTAAAGTGTATATAAAGTGCCACACGTGCGCATTTTTGGGCATATTCACAATCCTTAGACACACAATATTCCAACCATGTGTCGTAATACCCTTCCAAAGGGCATACACCCTCATGCCTGACGAGTATCTATGGAGCAACAAATGTTGCTATCTGCAAGAGTCAGGATTGGTAGCTGAACGTGTGTTGCAGTGCCAACAGGCCCTACTCATCATGCAGGCACGAAACCGCACAACCACATAGGTAGTGTGAAACTACACGATGTCTTGTTTTCGGAACACATGCCCAACTTCTAGGGGGCCCTAGGGATGCCTTCCATACTGCTTACCCTAAACAGTCAAGAAAATATTAGCTTGGAAATCTCGGATTTTTTAACGAAACCTTGCCTCAAGTCATGCAATCACGAATGGGCGATCGTTACAAGTGCCATTCACAAGCCCACTCATGGAGGGTGTCGTGGCACCCTACATACCCTATGAAAAACCCTGCCCTCTGGACTAAACTGCTCGAAAGGGCTTGCTAGGGTTTGCATTTTCTGCAATTGTCCCAATGCCTATGCACCAGTTTGCCCCTAGTACATCCCTACCTCGCTCTAAAGCGACACCATGGCCTAAGCCTAGGCTAATCACTTGCGATAGGCTAGATTTCAGTCTATAAGGATGGCATTGGGGGGCTAGCATGCAAAAGTATTAAGTGGGGTTGTGTTGTACTTGCTTTTTCCCCACGCCCGCGTCCGACGTCCAAGTCCAAGTCCACGTCTCACGAGATATTAAAGTGTCATGAGTAGGAATCGAACCTGTGACCTCTAGCCTAGCGAGGGTAGTAGCTTGTCGCGCTACCAACAAGCCTAGAGTTGATTAAAGCGACGAAAGCGAAATTTTTGAATATATACAGTATCTGGAAAATCGAAATTTTGAAATTACAAGTACCTGCTCTAGTAATCATACAATTTCGTACCTGCAAGTACGCCTAAGTAATACCTAGGACTGAGGTCGTCGCATGATGTACTATTTTCCAAGGATTATAAGGTATTCGTACTCGTCTACTGGGGCAGGTTTGGTACATGCAGCAAATTTTTTGCTAGTGTTGAAGTACATGTGAACTAGGCGAAGGATCACCAAGTCTAGACATGATGGGTTTTGATGCAAGTATTGAGCCTAGACACAAAAGCATGATGTTATACGCTCGATTACAAAGTTTTACATGTTTAATCCTAGTTTAGATAGACCAAACACGATTAACTTAGTCCATACTGTCACTAGGAGGTAGGAACTTTTGGGTGGGGGTGTGCGGGCAGTGTAGGGTTTGCCTGAAAGAAGGCTAAACGTCCCTAACAAAGAAAGCTATCATGCACATTGGATTCCTTGCACGAAATGCAATCCAATGCATGCTCTTATGCCACCAAATTCCCTCATGGACATTACCCTAGTGGGTATGTGCATGCCTCCAGGCCCCTGTAATGTGCGGGCAGTGTAGGGTTTGCCTGAAAGAAGGCTAAACGTCCCTAACAAAGAAAGCTATCATGCACATTGGATTCCTTGCACGAAATGCAATCCAATGCATGCTCTTATGCCACCAAATTCCCTCATGGACATTACCCTAGTGGGTATGTGCATGCCTCCAGGCCCCTGTAATGTGCGGGCAGTGTAGGGTTTGCCTGAAAGAAGGCTAAACGTCCCTAACAAAGAAAGCTATCATGCACATTGGATTCCTTGCACGAAATGCAATCCAATGCATGCTCTTATGCCACCAAATTCCCTCATGGACATTACCCTAGTGGGTATGTGCATGCCTCCAGGCCCCTGTAACAGTGCGGGCAGTGTAGGGTTTGCCTGAAAGAAGGCTAAACGTCCCTAACAAAGAAAGCTATCATGCACATTGGATTCCTTGCACGAAATGCAATCCAATGCATGCTCTTATGCCACCAAATTCCCTCATGGACATTACCCTAGTGGGTATGTGCATGCCTCCAGGCCCCTGTAACACCCCCACCCATAAGTTTCTACTCTCAGACAATTGGGACTAAAGTGTATATAAAGTGCCACACGTGCGCATTTTTGGGCATATTCACAATCCTTAGACACACAATATTCCAACCATGTGTCGTAATACCCTTCCAAAGGGCATACACCCTCATGCCTGACGAGTATCTATGGAGCAACAAATGTTGCTATCTGCAAGAGTCAGGATTGGTAGCTGAACGTGTGTTGCAGTGCCAACAGGCCCTACTCATCATGCAGGCACGAAACCGCACAACCACATAGGTAGTGTGAAACTACACGATGTCTTGTTTTCGGAACACATGCCCAACTTCTAGGGGGCCCTAGGGATGCCTTCCATACTGCTTACCCTAAACAGTCAAGAAAATATTAGCTTGGAAATCTCGGATTTTTTAACGAAACCTTGCCTCAAGTCATGCAATCACGAATGGGCGATCGTTACAAGTGCCATTCACAAGCCCACTCATGGAGGGTGTCGTGGCACCCTACATACCCTATGAAAAACCCTGCCCTCTGGACTAAACTGCTCGAAAGGGCTTGCTAGGGTTTGCATTTTCTGCAATTGTCCCAATGCCTATGCACCAGTTTGCCCCTAGTACATCCCTACCTCGCTCTAAAGCGACACCATGGCCTAAGCCTAGGCTAATCACTTGCGATAGGCTAGATTTCAGTCTATAAGGATGGCATTGGGGGGCTAGCATGCAAAAGTATTAAGTGGGGTTGTGTTGTACTTGCTTTTTCCCCACGCCCGCGTCCGACGTCCAAGTCCAAGTCCACGTCTCACGAGATATTAAAGTGTCATGAGTAGGAATCGAACCTGTGACCTCTAGCCTAGCGAGGGTAGTAGCTTGTCGCGCTACCAACAAGCCTAGAGTTGATTAAAGCGACGAAAGCGAAATTTTTGAATATATACAGTATCTGGAAAATCGAAATTTTGAAATTACAAGTACCTGCTCTAGTAATCATACAATTTCGTACCTGCAAGTACGCCTAAGTAATACCTAGGACTGAGGTCGTCGCATGATGTACTATTTTCCAAGGATTATAAGGTATTCGTACTCGTCTACTGGGGCAGGTTTGGTACATGCAGCAAATTTTTTGCTAGTGTTGAAGTACATGTGAACTAGGCGAAGGATCACCAAGTCTAGACATGATGGGTTTTGATGCAAGTATTGAGCCTAGACACAAAAGCATGATGTTATACGCTCGATTACAAAGTTTTACATGTTTAATCCTAGTTTAGATAGACCAAACACGATTAACTTAGTCCATACTGTCACTAGGAGGTAGGAACTTTTGGGTGGGGGTGTGCGGGCAGTGTAGGGTTTGCCTGAAAGAAGGCTAAACGTCCCTAACAAAGAAAGCTATCATGCACATTGGATTCCTTGCACGAAATGCAATCCAATGCATGCTCTTATGCCACCAAATTCCCTCATGGACATTACCCTAGTGGGTATGTGCATGCCTCCAGGCCCCTGTAATGTGCGGGCAGTGTAGGGTTTGCCTGAAAGAAGGCTAAACGTCCCTAACAAAGAAAGCTATCATGCACATTGGATTCCTTGCACGAAATGCAATCCAATGCATGCTCTTATGCCACCAAATTCCCTCATGGACATTACCCTAGTGGGTATGTGCATGCCTCCAGGCCCCTGTAATGTGCGGGCAGTGTAGGGTTTGCCTGAAAGAAGGCTAAACGTCCCTAACAAAGAAAGCTATCATGCACATTGGATTCCTTGCACGAAATGCAATCCAATGCATGCTCTTATGCCACCAAATTCCCTCATGGACATTACCCTAGTGGGTATGTGCATGCCTCCAGGCCCCTGTAACAGTGCGGGCAGTGTAGGGTTTGCCTGAAAGAAGGCTAAACGTCCCTAACAAAGAAAGCTATCATGCACATTGGATTCCTTGCACGAAATGCAATCCAATGCATGCTCTTATGCCACCAAATTCCCTCATGGACATTACCCTAGTGGGTATGTGCATGCCTCCAGGCCCCTGTAACACCCCCACCCATAAGTTTCTACTCTCAGACAATTGGGACTAAAGTGTATATAAAGTGCCACACGTGCGCATTTTTGGGCATATTCACAATCCTTAGACACACAATATTCCAACCATGTGTCGTAATACCCTTCCAAAGGGCATACACCCTCATGCCTGACGAGTATCTATGGAGCAACAAATGTTGCTATCTGCAAGAGTCAGGATTGGTAGCTGAACGTGTGTTGCAGTGCCAACAGGCCCTACTCATCATGCAGGCACGAAACCGCACAACCACATAGGTAGTGTGAAACTACACGATGTCTTGTTTTCGGAACACATGCCCAACTTCTAGGGGGCCCTAGGGATGCCTTCCATACTGCTTACCCTAAACAGTCAAGAAAATATTAGCTTGGAAATCTCGGATTTTTTAACGAAACCTTGCCTCAAGTCATGCAATCACGAATGGGCGATCGTTACAAGTGCCATTCACAAGCCCACTCATGGAGGGTGTCGTGGCACCCTACATACCCTATGAAAAACCCTGCCCTCTGGACTAAACTGCTCGAAAGGGCTTGCTAGGGTTTGCATTTTCTGCAATTGTCCCAATGCCTATGCACCAGTTTGCCCCTAGTACATCCCTACCTCGCTCTAAAGCGACACCATGGCCTAAGCCTAGGCTAATCACTTGCGATAGGCTAGATTTCAGTCTATAAGGATGGCATTGGGGGGCTAGCATGCAAAAGTATTAAGTGGGGTTGTGTTGTACTTGCTTTTTCCCCACGCCCGCGTCCGACGTCCAAGTCCAAGTCCACGTCTCACGAGATATTAAAGTGTCATGAGTAGGAATCGAACCTGTGACCTCTAGCCTAGCGAGGGTAGTAGCTTGTCGCGCTACCAACAAGCCTAGAGTTGATTAAAGCGACGAAAGCGAAATTTTTGAATATATACAGTATCTGGAAAATCGAAATTTTGAAATTACAAGTACCTGCTCTAGTAATCATACAATTTCGTACCTGCAAGTACGCCTAAGTAATACCTAGGACTGAGGTCGTCGCATGATGTACTATTTTCCAAGGATTATAAGGTATTCGTACTCGTCTACTGGGGCAGGTTTGGTACATGCAGCAAATTTTTTGCTAGTGTTGAAGTACATGTGAACTAGGCGAAGGATCACCAAGTCTAGACATGATGGGTTTTGATGCAAGTATTGAGCCTAGACACAAAAGCATGATGTTATACGCTCGATTACAAAGTTTTACATGTTTAATCCTAGTTTAGATAGACCAAACACGATTAACTTAGTCCATACTGTCACTAGGAGGTAGGAACTTTTGGGTGGGGGTGTGCGGGCAGTGTAGGGTTTGCCTGAAAGAAGGCTAAACGTCCCTAACAAAGAAAGCTATCATGCACATTGGATTCCTTGCACGAAATGCAATCCAATGCATGCTCTTATGCCACCAAATTCCCTCATGGACATTACCCTAGTGGGTATGTGCATGCCTCCAGGCCCCTGTAATGTGCGGGCAGTGTAGGGTTTGCCTGAAAGAAGGCTAAACGTCCCTAACAAAGAAAGCTATCATGCACATTGGATTCCTTGCACGAAATGCAATCCAATGCATGCTCTTATGCCACCAAATTCCCTCATGGACATTACCCTAGTGGGTATGTGCATGCCTCCAGGCCCCTGTAATGTGCGGGCAGTGTAGGGTTTGCCTGAAAGAAGGCTAAACGTCCCTAACAAAGAAAGCTATCATGCACATTGGATTCCTTGCACGAAATGCAATCCAATGCATGCTCTTATGCCACCAAATTCCCTCATGGACATTACCCTAGTGGGTATGTGCATGCCTCCAGGCCCCTGTAACAGTGCGGGCAGTGTAGGGTTTGCCTGAAAGAAGGCTAAACGTCCCTAACAAAGAAAGCTATCATGCACATTGGATTCCTTGCACGAAATGCAATCCAATGCATGCTCTTATGCCACCAAATTCCCTCATGGACATTACCCTAGTGGGTATGTGCATGCCTCCAGGCCCCTGTAATGTGCGGGCAGTGTAGGGTTTGCCTGAAAGAAGGCTAAACGTCCCTAACAAAGAAAGCTATCATGCACATTGGATTCCTTGCACGAAATGCAATCCAATGCATGCTCTTATGCCACCAAATTCCCTCATGGACATTACCCTAGTGGGTATGTGCATGCCTCCAGGCCCCTGTAACACCCCCACCCATAAGTTTCTACTCTCAGACAATTGGGACTAAAGTGTATATAAAGTGCCACACGTGCGCATTTTTGGGCATATTCACAATCCTTAGACACACAATATTCCAACCATGTGTCGTAATACCCTTCCAAAGGGCATACACCCTCATGCCTGACGAGTATCTATGGAGCAACAAATGTTGCTATCTGCAAGAGTCAGGATTGGTAGCTGAACGTGTGTTGCAGTGCCAACAGGCCCTACTCATCATGCAGGCACGAAACCGCACAACCACATAGGTAGTGTGAAACTACACGATGTCTTGTTTTCGGAACACATGCCCAACTTCTAGGGGGCCCTAGGGATGCCTTCCATACTGCTTACCCTAAACAGTCAAGAAAATATTAGCTTGGAAATCTCGGATTTTTTAACGAAACCTTGCCTCAAGTCATGCAATCACGAATGGGCGATCGTTACAAGTGCCATTCACAAGCCCACTCATGGAGGGTGTCGTGGCACCCTACATACCCTATGAAAAACCCTGCCCTCTGGACTAAACTGCTCGAAAGGGCTTGCTAGGGTTTGCATTTTCTGCAATTGTCCCAATGCCTATGCACCAGTTTGCCCCTAGTACATCCCTACCTCGCTCTAAAGCGACACCATGGCCTAAGCCTAGGCTAATCACTTGCGATAGGCTAGATTTCAGTCTATAAGGATGGCATTGGGGGGCTAGCATGCAAAAGTATTAAGTGGGGTTGTGTTGTACTTGCTTTTTCCCCACGCCCGCGTCCGACGTCCAAGTCCAAGTCCACGTCTCACGAGATATTAAAGTGTCATGAGTAGGAATCGAACCTGTGACCTCTAGCCTAGCGAGGGTAGTAGCTTGTCGCGCTACCAACAAGCCTAGAGTTGATTAAAGCGACGAAAGCGAAATTTTTGAATATATACAGTATCTGGAAAATCGAAATTTTGAAATTACAAGTACCTGCTCTAGTAATCATACAATTTCGTACCTGCAAGTACGCCTAAGTAATACCTAGGACTGAGGTCGTCGCATGATGTACTATTTTCCAAGGATTATAAGGTATTCGTACTCGTCTACTGGGGCAGGTTTGGTACATGCAGCAAATTTTTTGCTAGTGTTGAAGTACATGTGAACTAGGCGAAGGATCACCAAGTCTAGACATGATGGGTTTTGATGCAAGTATTGAGCCTAGACACAAAAGCACGATGTTATACGCTCGATTACAAAGTTTTACATGTTTAATCCTAGTTTAGATAGACCAAACACGATTAACTTAGTCCATACTGTCACTAGGAGGTAGGAACTTTTGGGTGGGGGTGTGCGGGCAGTGTAGGGTTTGCCTGAAAGAAGGCTAAACGTCCCTAACAAAGAAAGCTATCATGCACATTGGATTCCTTGCACGAAATGCAATCCAATGCATGCTCTTATGCCACCAAATTCCCTCATGGACATTACCCTAGTGGGTATGTGCATGCCTCCAGGCCCCTGTAACTGTGCGGGCAGTGTAGGGTTTGCCTGAAAGAAGGCTAAACGTCCCTAACAAAGAAAGCTATCATGCACATTGGATTCCTTGCACGAAATGCAATCCAATGCATGCTCTTATGCCACCAAATTCCCTCATGGACATTACCCTAGTGGGTATGTGCATGCCTCCAGGCCCCTGTAACACCCCCACCCATAAGTTTCTACTCTCAGACAATTGGGACTAAAGTGTATATAAAGTGCCACACGTGCGCATTTTTGGGCATATTCACAATCCTTAGACACACAATATTCCAACCATGTGTCGTAATACCCTTCCAAAGGGCATACACCCTCATGCCTGACGAGTATCTATGGAGCAACAAATGTTGCTATCTGCAAGAGTCAGGATTGGTAGCTGAACGTGTGTTGCAGTGCCAACAGGCCCTACTCATCATGCAGGCACGAAACCGCACAACCACATAGGTAGTGTGAAACTACACGATGTCTTGTTTTCGGAACACATGCCCAACTTCTAGGGGGCCCTAGGGATGCCTTCCATACTGCTTACCCTAAACAGTCAAGAAAATATTAGCTTGGAAATCTCGGATTTTTTAACGAAACCTTGCCTCAAGTCATGCAATCACGAATGGGCGATCGTTACAAGTGCCATTCACAAGCCCACTCATGGAGGGTGTCGTGGCACCCTACATACCCTATGAAAAACCCTGCCCTCTGGACTAAACTGCTCGAAAGGGCTTGCTAGGGTTTGCATTTTCTGCAATTGTCCCAATGCCTATGCACCAGTTTGCCCCTAGTACATCCCTACCTCGCTCTAAAGCGACACCATGGCCTAAGCCTAGGCTAATCACTTGCGATAGGCTAGATTTCAGTCTATAAGGATGGCATTGGGGGGCTAGCATGCAAAAGTATTAAGTGGGGTTGTGTTGTACTTGCTTTTTCCCCACGCCCGCGTCCGACGTCCAAGTCCAAGTCCACGTCTCACGAGATATTAAAGTGTCATGAGTAGGAATCGAACCTGTGACCTCTAGCCTAGCGAGGGTAGTAGCTTGTCGCGCTACCAACAAGCCTAGAGTTGATTAAAGCGACGAAAGCGAAATTTTTGAATATATACAGTATCTGGAAAATCGAAATTTTGAAATTACAAGTACCTGCTCTAGTAATCATACAATTTCGTACCTGCAAGTACGCCTAAGTAATACCTAGGACTGAGGTCGTCGCATGATGTACTATTTTCCAAGGATTATAAGGTATTCGTACTCGTCTACTGGGGCAGGTTTGGTACATGCAGCAAATTTTTTGCTAGTGTTGAAGTACATGTGAACTAGGCGAAGGATCACCAAGTCTAGACATGATGGGTTTTGATGCAAGTATTGAGCCTAGACACCAAAAGCATGATGTTATACGCTCGATTACAAAGTTTTACATGTTTAATCCTAGTTTAGATAGACCAAACACGATTAACTTAGTCCATACTGTCACTAGGAGGTAGGAACTTTTGGGTGGGGGTGTGCGGGCAGTGTAGGGTTTGCCTGAAAGAAGGCTAAACGTCCCTAACAAAGAAAGCTATCATGCACATTGGATTCCTTGCACGAAATGCAATCCAATGCATGCTCTTATGCCACCAAATTCCCTCATGGACATTACCCTAGTGGGTATGTGCATGCCTCCAGGCCCCTGTAATGTGCGGGCAGTGTAGGGTTTGCCTGAAAGAAGGCTAAACGTCCCTAACAAAGAAAGCTATCATGCACATTGGATTCCTTGCACGAAATGCAATCCAATGCATGCTCTTATGCCACCAAATTCCCTCATGGACATTACCCTAGTGGGTATGTGCATGCCTCCAGGCCCCTGTAATGTGCGGGCAGTGTAGGGTTTGCCTGAAAGAAGGCTAAACGTCCCTAACAAAGAAAGCTATCATGCACATTGGATTCCTTGCACGAAATGCAATCCAATGCATGCTCTTATGCCACCAAATTCCCTCATGGACATTACCCTAGTGGGTATGTGCATGCCTCCAGGCCCCTGTAACAGTGCGGGCAGTGTAGGGTTTGCCTGAAAGAAGGCTAAACGTCCCTAACAAAGAAAGCTATCATGCACATTGGATTCCTTGCACGAAATGCAATCCAATGCATGCTCTTATGCCACCAAATTCCCTCATGGACATTACCCTAGTGGGTATGTGCATGCCTCCAGGCCCCTGTAACACCCCCACCCATAAGTTTCTACTCTCAGACAATTGGGACTAAAGTGTATATAAAGTGCCACACGTGCGCATTTTTGGGCATATTCACAATCCTTAGACACACAATATTCCAACCATGTGTCGTAATACCCTTCCAAAGGGCATACACCCTCATGCCTGACGAGTATCTATGGAGCAACAAATGTTGCTATCTGCAAGAGTCAGGATTGGTAGCTGAACGTGTGTTGCAGTGCCAACAGGCCCTACTCATCATGCAGGCACGAAACCGCACAACCACATAGGTAGTGTGAAACTACACGATGTCTTGTTTTCGGAACACATGCCCAACTTCTAGGGGGCCCTAGGGATGCCTTCCATACTGCTTACCCTAAACAGTCAAGAAAATATTAGCTTGGAAATCTCGGATTTTTTAACGAAACCTTGCCTCAAGTCATGCAATCACGAATGGGCGATCGTTACAAGTGCCATTCACAAGCCCACTCATGGAGGGTGTCGTGGCACCCTACATACCCTATGAAAAACCCTGCCCTCTGGACTAAACTGCTCGAAAGGGCTTGCTAGGGTTTGCATTTTCTGCAATTGTCCCAATGCCTATGCACCAGTTTGCCCCTAGTACATCCCTACCTCGCTCTAAAGCGACACCATGGCCTAAGCCTAGGCTAATCACTTGCGATAGGCTAGATTTCAGTCTATAAGGATGGCATTGGGGGGCTAGCATGCAAAAGTATTAAGTGGGGTTGTGTTGTACTTGCTTTTTCCCCACGCCCGCGTCCGACGTCCAAGTCCAAGTCCACGTCTCACGAGATATTAAAGTGTCATGAGTAGGAATCGAACCTGTGACCTCTAGCCTAGCGAGGGTAGTAGCTTGTCGCGCTACCAACAAGCCTAGAGTTGATTAAAGCGACGAAAGCGAAATTTTTGAATATATACAGTATCTGGAAAATCGAAATTTTGAAATTACAAGTACCTGCTCTAGTAATCATACAATTTCGTACCTGCAAGTACGCCTAAGTAATACCTAGGACTGAGGTCGTCGCATGATGTACTATTTTCCAAGGATTATAAGGTATTCGTACTCGTCTACTGGGGCAGGTTTGGTACATGCAGCAAATTTTTTGCTAGTGTTGAAGTACATGTGAACTAGGCGAAGGATCACCAAGTCTAGACATGATGGGTTTTGATGCAAGTATTGAGCCTAGACACAAAAGCATGATGTTATACGCTCGATTACAAAGTTTTACATGTTTAATCCTAGTTTAGATAGACCAAACACGATTAACTTAGTCCATACTGTCACTAGGAGGTAGGAACTTTTGGGTGGGGGTGTGCGGGCAGTGTAGGGTTTGCCTGAAAGAAGGCTAAACGTCCCTAACAAAGAAAGCTATCATGCACATTGGATTCCTTGCACGAAATGCAATCCAATGCATGCTCTTATGCCACCAAATTCCCTCATGGACATTACCCTAGTGGGTATGTGCATGCCTCCAGGCCCCTGTAATGTGCGGGCAGTGTAGGGTTTGCCTGAAAGAAGGCTAAACGTCCCTAACAAAGAAAGCTATCATGCACATTGGATTCCTTGCACGAAATGCAATCCAATGCATGCTCTTATGCCACCAAATTCCCTCATGGACATTACCCTAGTGGGTATGTGCATGCCTCCAGGCCCCTGTAATGTGCGGGCAGTGTAGGGTTTGCCTGAAAGAAGGCTAAACGTCCCTAACAAAGAAAGCTATCATGCACATTGGATTCCTTGCACGAAATGCAATCCAATGCATGCTCTTATGCCACCAAATTCCCTCATGGACATTACCCTAGTGGGTATGTGCATGCCTCCAGGCCCCTGTAACAGTGCGGGCAGTGTAGGGTTTGCCTGAAAGAAGGCTAAACGTCCCTAACAAAGAAAGCTATCATGCACATTGGATTCCTTGCACGAAATGCAATCCAATGCATGCTCTTATGCCACCAAATTCCCTCATGGACATTACCCTAGTGGGTATGTGCATGCCTCCAGGCCCCTGTAACACCCCCACCCATAAGTTTCTACTCTCAGACAATTGGGACTAAAGTGTATATAAAGTGCCACACGTGCGCATTTTTGGGCATATTCACAATCCTTAGACACACAATATTCCAACCATGTGTCGTAATACCCTTCCAAAGGGCATACACCCTCATGCCTGACGAGTATCTATGGAGCAACAAATGTTGCTATCTGCAAGAGTCAGGATTGGTAGCTGAACGTGTGTTGCAGTGCCAACAGGCCCTACTCATCATGCAGGCACGAAACCGCACAACCACATAGGTAGTGTGAAACTACACGATGTCTTGTTTTCGGAACACATGCCCAACTTCTAGGGGGCCCTAGGGATGCCTTCCATACTGCTTACCCTAAACAGTCAAGAAAATATTAGCTTGGAAATCTCGGATTTTTTAACGAAACCTTGCCTCAAGTCATGCAATCACGAATGGGCGATCGTTACAAGTGCCATTCACAAGCCCACTCATGGAGGGTGTCGTGGCACCCTACATACCCTATGAAAAACCCTGCCCTCTGGACTAAACTGCTCGAAAGGGCTTGCTAGGGTTTGCATTTTCTGCAATTGTCCCAATGCCTATGCACCAGTTTGCCCCTAGTACATCCCTACCTCGCTCTAAAGCGACACCATGGCCTAAGCCTAGGCTAATCACTTGCGATAGGCTAGATTTCAGTCTATAAGGATGGCATTGGGGGGCTAGCATGCAAAAGTATTAAGTGGGGTTGTGTTGTACTTGCTTTTTCCCCACGCCCGCGTCCGACGTCCAAGTCCAAGTCCACGTCTCACGAGATATTAAAGTGTCATGAGTAGGAATCGAACCTGTGACCTCTAGCCTAGCGAGGGTAGTAGCTTGTCGCGCTACCAACAAGCCTAGAGTTGATTAAAGCGACGAAAGCGAAATTTTTGAATATATACAGTATCTGGAAAATCGAAATTTTGAAATTACAAGTACCTGCTCTAGTAATCATACAATTTCGTACCTGCAAGTACGCCTAAGTAATACCTAGGACTGAGGTCGTCGCATGATGTACTATTTTCCAAGGATTATAAGGTATTCGTACTCGTCTACTGGGGCAGGTTTGGTACATGCAGCAAATTTTTTGCTAGTGTTGAAGTACATGTGAACTAGGCGAAGGATCACCAAGTCTAGACATGATGGGTTTTGATGCAAGTATTGAGCCTAGACACAAAAGCATGATGTTATACGCTCGATTACAAAGTTTTACATGTTTAATCCTAGTTTAGATAGACCAAACACGATTAACTTAGTCCATACTGTCACTAGGAGGTAGGAACTTTTGGGTGGGGGTGTGCGGGCAGTGTAGGGTTTGCCTGAAAGAAGGCTAAACGTCCCTAACAAAGAAAGCTATCATGCACATTGGATTCCTTGCACGAAATGCAATCCAATGCATGCTCTTATGCCACCAAATTCCCTCATGGACATTACCCTAGTGGGTATGTGCATGCCTCCAGGCCCCTGTAATGTGCGGGCAGTGTAGGGTTTGCCTGAAAGAAGGCTAAACGTCCCTAACAAAGAAAGCTATCATGCACATTGGATTCCTTGCACGAAATGCAATCCAATGCATGCTCTTATGCCACCAAATTCCCTCATGGACATTACCCTAGTGGGTATGTGCATGCCTCCAGGCCCCTGTAATGTGCGGGCAGTGTAGGGTTTGCCTGAAAGAAGGCTAAACGTCCCTAACAAAGAAAGCTATCATGCACATTGGATTCCTTGCACGAAATGCAATCCAATGCATGCTCTTATGCCACCAAATTCCCTCATGGACATTACCCTAGTGGGTATGTGCATGCCTCCAGGCCCCTGTAACACCCCCACCCATAAGTTTCTACTCTCAGACAATTGGGACTAAAGTGTATATAAAGTGCCACACGTGCGCATTTTTGGGCATATTCACAATCCTTAGACACACAATATTCCAACCATGTGTCGTAATACCCTTCCAAAGGGCATACACCCTCATGCCTGACGAGTATCTATGGAGCAACAAATGTTGCTATCTGCAAGAGTCAGGATTGGTAGCTGAACGTGTGTTGCAGTGCCAACAGGCCCTACTCATCATGCAGGCACGAAACCGCACAACCACATAGGTAGTGTGAAACTACACGATGTCTTGTTTTCGGAACACATGCCCAACTTCTAGGGGGCCCTAGGGATGCCTTCCATACTGCTTACCCTAAACAGTCAAGAAAATATTAGCTTGGAAATCTCGGATTTTTTAACGAAACCTTGCCTCAAGTCATGCAATCACGAATGGGCGATCGTTACAAGTGCCATTCACAAGCCCACTCATGGAGGGTGTCGTGGCACCCTACATACCCTATGAAAAACCCTGCCCTCTGGACTAAACTGCTCGAAAGGGCTTGCTAGGGTTTGCATTTTCTGCAATTGTCCCAATGCCTATGCACCAGTTTGCCCCTAGTACATCCCTACCTCGCTCTAAAGCGACACCATGGCCTAAGCCTAGGCTAATCACTTGCGATAGGCTAGATTTCAGTCTATAAGGATGGCATTGGGGGGCTAGCATGCAAAAGTATTAAGTGGGGTTGTGTTGTACTTGCTTTTTCCCCACGCCCGCGTCCGACGTCCAAGTCCAAGTCCACGTCTCACGAGATATTAAAGTGTCATGAGTAGGAATCGAACCTGTGACCTCTAGCCTAGCGAGGGTAGTAGCTTGTCGCGCTACCAACAAGCCTAGAGTTGATTAAAGCGACGAAAGCGAAATTTTTGAATATATACAGTATCTGGAAAATCGAAATTTTGAAATTACAAGTACCTGCTCTAGTAATCATACAATTTCGTACCTGCAAGTACGCCTAAGTAATACCTAGGACTGAGGTCGTCGCATGATGTACTATTTTCCAAGGATTATAAGGTATTCGTACTCGTCTACTGGGGCAGGTTTGGTACATGCAGCAAATTTTTTGCTAGTGTTGAAGTACATGTGAACTAGGCGAAGGATCACCAAGTCTAGACATGATGGGTTTTGATGCAAGTATTGAGCCTAGACACAAAAGCATGATGTTATACGCTCGATTACAAAGTTTTACATGTTTAATCCTAGTTTAGATAGACCAAACACGATTAACTTAGTCCATACTGTCACTAGGAGGTAGGAACTTTTGGGTGGGGGTGTGCGGGCAGTGTAGGGTTTGCCTGAAAGAAGGCTAAACGTCCCTAACAAAGAAAGCTATCATGCACATTGGATTCCTTGCACGAAATGCAATCCAATGCATGCTCTTATGCCACCAAATTCCCTCATGGACATTACCCTAGTGGGTATGTGCATGCCTCCAGGCCCCTGTAACAGTGCGGGCAGTGTAGGGTTTGCCTGAAAGAAGGCTAAACGTCCCTAACAAAGAAAGCTATCATGCACATTGGATTCCTTGCACGAAATGCAATCCAATGCATGCTCTTATGCCACCAAATTCCCTCATGGACATTACCCTAGTGGGTATGTGCATGCCTCCAGGCCCCTGTAACACCCCCACCCATAAGTTTCTACTCTCAGACAATTGGGACTAAAGTGTATATAAAGTGCCACACGTGCGCATTTTTGGGCATATTCACAATCCTTAGACACACAATATTCCAACCATGTGTCGTAATACCCTTCCAAAGGGCATACACCCTCATGCCTGACGAGTATCTATGGAGCAACAAATGTTGCTATCTGCAAGAGTCAGGATTGGTAGCTGAACGTGTGTTGCAGTGCCAACAGGCCCTACTCATCATGCAGGCACGAAACCGCACAACCACATAGGTAGTGTGAAACTACACGATGTCTTGTTTTCGGAACACATGCCCAACTTCTAGGGGGCCCTAGGGATGCCTTCCATACTGCTTACCCTAAACAGTCAAGAAAATATTAGCTTGGAAATCTCGGATTTTTTAACGAAACCTTGCCTCAAGTCATGCAATCACGAATGGGCGATCGTTACAAGTGCCATTCACAAGCCCACTCATGGAGGGTGTCGTGGCACCCTACATACCCTATGAAAAACCCTGCCCTCTGGACTAAACTGCTCGAAAGGGCTTGCTAGGGTTTGCATTTTCTGCAATTGTCCCAATGCCTATGCACCAGTTTGCCCCTAGTACATCCCTACCTCGCTCTAAAGCGACACCATGGCCTAAGCCTAGGCTAATCACTTGCGATAGGCTAGATTTCAGTCTATAAGGATGGCATTGGGGGGCTAGCATGCAAAAGTATTAAGTGGGGTTGTGTTGTACTTGCTTTTTCCCCACGCCCGCGTCCGACGTCCAAGTCCAAGTCCACGTCTCACGAGATATTAAAGTGTCATGAGTAGGAATCGAACCTGTGACCTCTAGCCTAGCGAGGGTAGTAGCTTGTCGCGCTACCAACAAGCCTAGAGTTGATTAAAGCGACGAAAGCGAAATTTTTGAATATATACAGTATCTGGAAAATCGAAATTTTGAAATTACAAGTACCTGCTCTAGTAATCATACAATTTCGTACCTGCAAGTACGCCTAAGTAATACCTAGGACTGAGGTCGTCGCATGATGTACTATTTTCCAAGGATTATAAGGTATTCGTACTCGTCTACTGGGGCAGGTTTGGTACATGCAGCAAATTTTTTGCTAGTGTTGAAGTACATGTGAACTAGGCGAAGGATCACCAAGTCTAGACATGATGGGTTTTGATGCAAGTATTGAGCCTAGACACAAAAGCATGATGTTATACGCTCGATTACAAAGTTTTACATGTTTAATCCTAGTTTAGATAGACCAAACACGATTAACTTAGTCCATACTGTCACTAGGAGGTAGGAACTTTTGGGTGGGGGTGTGCGGGCAGTGTAGGGTTTGCCTGAAAGAAGGCTAAACGTCCCTAACAAAGAAAGCTATCATGCACATTGGATTCCTTGCACGAAATGCAATCCAATGCATGCTCTTATGCCACCAAATTCCCTCATGGACATTACCCTAGTGGGTATGTGCATGCCTCCAGGCCCCTGTAATGTGCGGGCAGTGTAGGGTTTGCCTGAAAGAAGGCTAAACGTCCCTAACAAAGAAAGCTATCATGCACATTGGATTCCTTGCACGAAATGCAATCCAATGCATGCTCTTATGCCACCAAATTCCCTCATGGACATTACCCTAGTGGGTATGTGCATGCCTCCAGGCCCCTGTAACACCCCCACCCATAAGTTTCTACTCTCAGACAATTGGGACTAAAGTGTATATAAAGTGCCACACGTGCGCATTTTTGGGCATATTCACAATCCTTAGACACACAATATTCCAACCATGTGTCGTAATACCCTTCCAAAGGGCATACACCCTCATGCCTGACGAGTATCTATGGAGCAACAAATGTTGCTATCTGCAAGAGTCAGGATTGGTAGCTGAACGTGTGTTGCAGTGCCAACAGGCCCTACTCATCATGCAGGCACGAAACCGCACAACCACATAGGTAGTGTGAAACTACACGATGTCTTGTTTTCGGAACACATGCCCAACTTCTAGGGGGCCCTAGGGATGCCTTCCATACTGCTTACCCTAAACAGTCAAGAAAATATTAGCTTGGAAATCTCGGATTTTTTAACGAAACCTTGCCTCAAGTCATGCAATCACGAATGGGCGATCGTTACAAGTGCCATTCACAAGCCCACTCATGGAGGGTGTCGTGGCACCCTACATACCCTATGAAAAACCCTGCCCTCTGGACTAAACTGCTCGAAAGGGCTTGCTAGGGTTTGCATTTTCTGCAATTGTCCCAATGCCTATGCACCAGTTTGCCCCTAGTACATCCCTACCTCGCTCTAAAGCGACACCATGGCCTAAGCCTAGGCTAATCACTTGCGATAGGCTAGATTTCAGTCTATAAGGATGGCATTGGGGGGCTAGCATGCAAAAGTATTAAGTGGGGTTGTGTTGTACTTGCTTTTTCCCCACGCCCGCGTCCGACGTCCAAGTCCAAGTCCACGTCTCACGAGATATTAAAGTGTCATGAGTAGGAATCGAACCTGTGACCTCTAGCCTAGCGAGGGTAGTAGCTTGTCGCGCTACCAACAAGCCTAGAGTTGATTAAAGCGACGAAAGCGAAATTTTTGAATATATACAGTATCTGGAAAATCGAAATTTTGAAATTACAAGTACCTGCTCTAGTAATCATACAATTTCGTACCTGCAAGTACGCCTAAGTAATACCTAGGACTGAGGTCGTCGCATGATGTACTATTTTCCAAGGATTATAAGGTATTCGTACTCGTCTACTGGGGCAGGTTTGGTACATGCAGCAAATTTTTTGCTAGTGTTGAAGTACATGTGAACTAGGCGAAGGATCACCAAGTCTAGACATGATGGGTTTTGATGCAAGTATTGAGCCTAGACACAAAAGCATGATGTTATACGCTCGATTACAAAGTTTTACATGTTTAATCCTAGTTTAGATAGACCAAACACGATTAACTTAGTCCATACTGTCACTAGGAGGTAGGAACTTTTGGGTGGGGGTGTGCGGGCAGTGTAGGGTTTGCCTGAAAGAAGGCTAAACGTCCCTAACAAAGAAAGCTATCATGCACATTGGATTCCTTGCACGAAATGCAATCCAATGCATGCTCTTATGCCACCAAATTCCCTCATGGACATTACCCTAGTGGGTATGTGCATGCCTCCAGGCCCCTGTAATGTGCGGGCAGTGTAGGGTTTGCCTGAAAGAAGGCTAAACGTCCCTAACAAAGAAAGCTATCATGCACATTGGATTCCTTGCACGAAATGCAATCCAATGCATGCTCTTATGCCACCAAATTCCCTCATGGACATTACCCTAGTGGGTATGTGCATGCCTCCAGGCCCCTGTAATGTGCGGGCAGTGTAGGGTTTGCCTGAAAGAAGGCTAAACGTCCCTAACAAAGAAAGCTATCATGCACATTGGATTCCTTGCACGAAATGCAATCCAATGCATGCTCTTATGCCACCAAATTCCCTCATGGACATTACCCTAGTGGGTATGTGCATGCCTCCAGGCCCCTGTAACAGTGCGGGCAGTGTAGGGTTTGCCTGAAAGAAGGCTAAACGTCCCTAACAAAGAAAGCTATCATGCACATTGGATTCCTTGCACGAAATGCAATCCAATGCATGCTCTTATGCCACCAAATTCCCTCATGGACATTACCCTAGTGGGTATGTGCATGCCTCCAGGCCCCTGTAACACCCCCACCCATAAGTTTCTACTCTCAGACAATTGGGACTAAAGTGTATATAAAGTGCCACACGTGCGCATTTTTGGGCATATTCACAATCCTTAGACACACAATATTCCAACCATGTGTCGTAATACCCTTCCAAAGGGCATACACCCTCATGCCTGACGAGTATCTATGGAGCAACAAATGTTGCTATCTGCAAGAGTCAGGATTGGTAGCTGAACGTGTGTTGCAGTGCCAACAGGCCCTACTCATCATGCAGGCACGAAACCGCACAACCACATAGGTAGTGTGAAACTACACGATGTCTTGTTTTCGGAACACATGCCCAACTTCTAGGGGGCCCTAGGGATGCCTTCCATACTGCTTACCCTAAACAGTCAAGAAAATATTAGCTTGGAAATCTCGGATTTTTTAACGAAACCTTGCCTCAAGTCATGCAATCACGAATGGGCGATCGTTACAAGTGCCATTCACAAGCCCACTCATGGAGGGTGTCGTGGCACCCTACATACCCTATGAAAAACCCTGCCCTCTGGACTAAACTGCTCGAAAGGGCTTGCTAGGGTTTGCATTTTCTGCAATTGTCCCAATGCCTATGCACCAGTTTGCCCCTAGTACATCCCTACCTCGCTCTAAAGCGACACCATGGCCTAAGCCTAGGCTAATCACTTGCGATAGGCTAGATTTCAGTCTATAAGGATGGCATTGGGGGGCTAGCATGCAAAAGTATTAAGTGGGGTTGTGTTGTACTTGCTTTTTCCCCACGCCCGCGTCCGACGTCCAAGTCCAAGTCCACGTCTCACGAGATATTAAAGTGTCATGAGTAGGAATCGAACCTGTGACCTCTAGCCTAGCGAGGGTAGTAGCTTGTCGCGCTACCAACAAGCCTAGAGTTGATTAAAGCGACGAAAGCGAAATTTTTGAATATATACAGTATCTGGAAAATCGAAATTTTGAAATTACAAGTACCTGCTCTAGTAATCATACAATTTCGTACCTGCAAGTACGCCTAAGTAATACCTAGGACTGAGGTCGTCGCATGATGTACTATTTTCCAAGGATTATAAGGTATTCGTACTCGTCTACTGGGGCAGGTTTGGTACATGCAGCAAATTTTTTGCTAGTGTTGAAGTACATGTGAACTAGGCGAAGGATCACCAAGTCTAGACATGATGGGTTTTGATGCAAGTATTGAGCCTAGACACAAAAGCATGATGTTATACGCTCGATTACAAAGTTTTACATGTTTAATCCTAGTTTAGATAGACCAAACACGATTAACTTAGTCCATACTGTCACTAGGAGGTAGGAACTTTTGGGTGGGGGTGTGCGGGCAGTGTAGGGTTTGCCTGAAAGAAGGCTAAACGTCCCTAACAAAGAAAGCTATCATGCACATTGGATTCCTTGCACGAAATGCAATCCAATGCATGCTCTTATGCCACCAAATTCCCTCATGGACATTACCCTAGTGGGTATGTGCATGCCTCCAGGCCCCTGTAATGTGCGGGCAGTGTAGGGTTTGCCTGAAAGAAGGCTAAACGTCCCTAACAAAGAAAGCTATCATGCACATTGGATTCCTTGCACGAAATGCAATCCAATGCATGCTCTTATGCCACCAAATTCCCTCATGGACATTACCCTAGTGGGTATGTGCATGCCTCCAGGCCCCTGTAATGTGCGGGCAGTGTAGGGTTTGCCTGAAAGAAGGCTAAACGTCCCTAACAAAGAAAGCTATCATGCACATTGGATTCCTTGCACGAAATGCAATCCAATGCATGCTCTTATGCCACCAAATTCCCTCATGGACATTACCCTAGTGGGTATGTGCATGCCTCCAGGCCCCTGTAACACCCCCACCCATAAGTTTCTACTCTCAGACAATTGGGACTAAAGTGTATATAAAGTGCCACACGTGCGCATTTTTGGGCATATTCACAATCCTTAGACACACAATATTCCAACCATGTGTCGTAATACCCTTCCAAAGGGCATACACCCTCATGCCTGACGAGTATCTATGGAGCAACAAATGTTGCTATCTGCAAGAGTCAGGATTGGTAGCTGAACGTGTGTTGCAGTGCCAACAGGCCCTACTCATCATGCAGGCACGAAACCGCACAACCACATAGGTAGTGTGAAACTACACGATGTCTTGTTTTCGGAACACATGCCCAACTTCTAGGGGGCCCTAGGGATGCCTTCCATACTGCTTACCCTAAACAGTCAAGAAAATATTAGCTTGGAAATCTCGGATTTTTTAACGAAACCTTGCCTCAAGTCATGCAATCACGAATGGGCGATCGTTACAAGTGCCATTCACAAGCCCACTCATGGAGGGTGTCGTGGCACCCTACATACCCTATGAAAAACCCTGCCCTCTGGACTAAACTGCTCGAAAGGGCTTGCTAGGGTTTGCATTTTCTGCAATTGTCCCAATGCCTATGCACCAGTTTGCCCCTAGTACATCCCTACCTCGCTCTAAAGCGACACCATGGCCTAAGCCTAGGCTAATCACTTGCGATAGGCTAGATTTCAGTCTATAAGGATGGCATTGGGGGGCTAGCATGCAAAAGTATTAAGTGGGGTTGTGTTGTACTTGCTTTTTCCCCACGCCCGCGTCCGACGTCCAAGTCCAAGTCCACGTCTCACGAGATATTAAAGTGTCATGAGTAGGAATCGAACCTGTGACCTCTAGCCTAGCGAGGGTAGTAGCTTGTCGCGCTACCAACAAGCCTAGAGTTGATTAAAGCGACGAAAGCGAAATTTTTGAATATATACAGTATCTGGAAAATCGAAATTTTGAAATTACAAGTACCTGCTCTAGTAATCATACAATTTCGTACCTGCAAGTACGCCTAAGTAATACCTAGGACTGAGGTCGTCGCATGATGTACTATTTTCCAAGGATTATAAGGTATTCGTACTCGTCTACTGGGGCAGGTTTGGTACATGCAGCAAATTTTTTGCTAGTGTTGAAGTACATGTGAACTAGGCGAAGGATCACCAAGTCTAGACATGATGGGTTTTGATGCAAGTATTGAGCCTAGACACAAAAGCATGATGTTATACGCTCGATTACAAAGTTTTACATGTTTAATCCTAGTTTAGATAGACCAAACACGATTAACTTAGTCCATACTGTCACTAGGAGGTAGGAACTTTTGGGTGGGGGTGTGCGGGCAGTGTAGGGTTTGCCTGAAAGAAGGCTAAACGTCCCTAACAAAGAAAGCTATCATGCACATTGGATTCCTTGCACGAAATGCAATCCAATGCATGCTCTTATGCCACCAAATTCCCTCATGGACATTACCCTAGTGGGTATGTGCATGCCTCCAGGCCCCTGTAATGTGCGGGCAGTGTAGGGTTTGCCTGAAAGAAGGCTAAACGTCCCTAACAAAGAAAGCTATCATGCACATTGGATTCCTTGCACGAAATGCAATCCAATGCATGCTCTTATGCCACCAAATTCCCTCATGGACATTACCCTAGTGGGTATGTGCATGCCTCCAGGCCCCTGTAATGTGCGGGCAGTGTAGGGTTTGCCTGAAAGAAGGCTAAACGTCCCTAACAAAGAAAGCTATCATGCACATTGGATTCCTTGCACGAAATGCAATCCAATGCATGCTCTTATGCCACCAAATTCCCTCATGGACATTACCCTAGTGGGTATGTGCATGCCTCCAGGCCCCTGTAACACCCCCACCCATAAGTTTCTACTCTCAGACAATTGGGACTAAAGTGTATATAAAGTGCCACACGTGCGCATTTTTGGGCATATTCACAATCCTTAGACACACAATATTCCAACCATGTGTCGTAATACCCTTCCAAAGGGCATACACCCTCATGCCTGACGAGTATCTATGGAGCAACAAATGTTGCTATCTGCAAGAGTCAGGATTGGTAGCTGAACGTGTGTTGCAGTGCCAACAGGCCCTACTCATCATGCAGGCACGAAACCGCACAACCACATAGGTAGTGTGAAACTACACGATGTCTTGTTTTCGGAACACATGCCCAACTTCTAGGGGGCCCTAGGGATGCCTTCCATACTGCTTACCCTAAACAGTCAAGAAAATATTAGCTTGGAAATCTCGGATTTTTTAACGAAACCTTGCCTCAAGTCATGCAATCACGAATGGGCGATCGTTACAAGTGCCATTCACAAGCCCACTCATGGAGGGTGTCGTGGCACCCTACATACCCTATGAAAAACCCTGCCCTCTGGACTAAACTGCTCGAAAGGGCTTGCTAGGGTTTGCATTTTCTGCAATTGTCCCAATGCCTATGCACCAGTTTGCCCCTAGTACATCCCTACCTCGCTCTAAAGCGACACCATGGCCTAAGCCTAGGCTAATCACTTGCGATAGGCTAGATTTCAGTCTATAAGGATGGCATTGGGGGGCTAGCATGCAAAAGTATTAAGTGGGGTTGTGTTGTACTTGCTTTTTCCCCACGCCCGCGTCCGACGTCCAAGTCCAAGTCCACGTCTCACGAGATATTAAAGTGTCATGAGTAGGAATCGAACCTGTGACCTCTAGCCTAGCGAGGGTAGTAGCTTGTCGCGCTACCAACAAGCCTAGAGTTGATTAAAGCGACGAAAGCGAAATTTTTGAATATATACAGTATCTGGAAAATCGAAATTTTGAAATTACAAGTACCTGCTCTAGTAATCATACAATTTCGTACCTGCAAGTACGCCTAAGTAATACCTAGGACTGAGGTCGTCGCATGATGTACTATTTTCCAAGGATTATAAGGTATTCGTACTCGTCTACTGGGGCAGGTTTGGTACATGCAGCAAATTTTTTGCTAGTGTTGAAGTACATGTGAACTAGGCGAAGGATCACCAAGTCTAGACATGATGGGTTTTGATGCAAGTATTGAGCCTAGACACAAAAGCATGATGTTATACGCTCGATTACAAAGTTTTACATGTTTAATCCTAGTTTAGATAGACCAAACACGATTAACTTAGTCCATACTGTCACTAGGAGGTAGGAACTTTTGGGTGGGGGTGTGCGGGCAGTGTAGGGTTTGCCTGAAAGAAGGCTAAACGTCCCTAACAAAGAAAGCTATCATGCACATTGGATTCCTTGCACGAAATGCAATCCAATGCATGCTCTTATGCCACCAAATTCCCTCATGGACATTACCCTAGTGGGTATGTGCATGCCTCCAGGCCCCTGTAACAGTGCGGGCAGTGTAGGGTTTGCCTGAAAGAAGGCTAAACGTCCCTAACAAAGAAAGCTATCATGCACATTGGATTCCTTGCACGAAATGCAATCCAATGCATGCTCTTATGCCACCAAATTCCCTCATGGACATTACCCTAGTGGGTATGTGCATGCCTCCAGGCCCCTGTAACACCCCCACCCATAAGTTTCTACTCTCAGACAATTGGGACTAAAGTGTATATAAAGTGCCACACGTGCGCATTTTTGGGCATATTCACAATCCTTAGACACACAATATTCCAACCATGTGTCGTAATACCCTTCCAAAGGGCATACACCCTCATGCCTGACGAGTATCTATGGAGCAACAAATGTTGCTATCTGCAAGAGTCAGGATTGGTAGCTGAACGTGTGTTGCAGTGCCAACAGGCCCTACTCATCATGCAGGCACGAAACCGCACAACCACATAGGTAGTGTGAAACTACACGATGTCTTGTTTTCGGAACACATGCCCAACTTCTAGGGGGCCCTAGGGATGCCTTCCATACTGCTTACCCTAAACAGTCAAGAAAATATTAGCTTGGAAATCTCGGATTTTTTAACGAAACCTTGCCTCAAGTCATGCAATCACGAATGGGCGATCGTTACAAGTGCCATTCACAAGCCCACTCATGGAGGGTGTCGTGGCACCCTACATACCCTATGAAAAACCCTGCCCTCTGGACTAAACTGCTCGAAAGGGCTTGCTAGGGTTTGCATTTTCTGCAATTGTCCCAATGCCTATGCACCAGTTTGCCCCTAGTACATCCCTACCTCGCTCTAAAGCGACACCATGGCCTAAGCCTAGGCTAATCACTTGCGATAGGCTAGATTTCAGTCTATAAGGATGGCATTGGGGGGCTAGCATGCAAAAGTATTAAGTGGGGTTGTGTTGTACTTGCTTTTTCCCCACGCCCGCGTCCGACGTCCAAGTCCAAGTCCACGTCTCACGAGATATTAAAGTGTCATGAGTAGGAATCGAACCTGTGACCTCTAGCCTAGCGAGGGTAGTAGCTTGTCGCGCTACCAACAAGCCTAGAGTTGATTAAAGCGACGAAAGCGAAATTTTTGAATATATACAGTATCTGGAAAATCGAAATTTTGAAATTACAAGTACCTGCTCTAGTAATCATACAATTTCGTACCTGCAAGTACGCCTAAGTAATACCTAGGACTGAGGTCGTCGCATGATGTACTATTTTCCAAGGATTAAAAGGTATTCGTACTCGTCTACTGGGGCAGGTTTGGTACATGCAGCAAATTTTTTGCTAGTGTTGAAGTACATGTGAACTAGGCGAAGGATCACCAAGTCTAGACATGATGGGTTTTGATGCAAGTATTGAGCCTAGACACAAAAGCATGATGTTATACGCTCGATTACAAAGTTTTACATGTTTAATCCTAGTTTAGATAGACCAAACACGATTAACTTAGTCCATACTGTCACTAGGAGGTAGGAACTTTTGGGTGGGGGTGTGCGGGCAGTGTAGGGTTTGCCTGAAAGAAGGCTAAACGTCCCTAACAAAGAAAGCTATCATGCACATTGGATTCCTTGCACGAAATGCAATCCAATGCATGCTCTTATGCCACCAAATTCCCTCATGGACATTACCCTAGTGGGTATGTGCATGCCTCCAGGCCCCTGTAATGTGCGGGCAGTGTAGGGTTTGCCTGAAAGAAGGCTAAACGTCCCTAACAAAGAAAGCTATCATGCACATTGGATTCCTTGCACGAAATGCAATCCAATGCATGCTCTTATGCCACCAAATTCCCTCATGGACATTACCCTAGTGGGTATGTGCATGCCTCCAGGCCCCTGTAATGTGCGGGCAGTGTAGGGTTTGCCTGAAAGAAGGCTAAACGTCCCTAACAAAGAAAGCTATCATGCACATTGGATTCCTTGCACGAAATGCAATCCAATGCATGCTCTTATGCCACCAAATTCCCTCATGGACATTACCCTAGTGGGTATGTGCATGCCTCCAGGCCCCTGTAATGTGCGGGCAGTGTAGGGTTTGCCTGAAAGAAGGCTAAACGTCCCTAACAAAGAAAGCTATCATGCACATTGGATTCCTTGCACGAAATGCAATCCAATGCATGCTCTTATGCCACCAAATTCCCTCATGGACATTACCCTAGTGGGTATGTGCATGCCTCCAGGCCCCTGTAATGTGCGGGCAGTGTAGGGTTTGCCTGAAAGAAGGCTAAACGTCCCTAACAAAGAAAGCTATCATGCACATTGGATTCCTTGCACGAAATGCAATCCAATGCATGCTCTTATGCCACCAAATTCCCTCATGGACATTACCCTAGTGGGTATGTGCATGCCTCCAGGCCCCTGTAACACCCCCACCCATAAGTTTCTACTCTCAGACAATTGGGACTAAAGTGTATATAAAGTGCCACACGTGCGCATTTTTGGGCATATTCACAATCCTTAGACACACAATATTCCAACCATGTGTCGTAATACCCTTCCAAAGGGCATACACCCTCATGCCTGACGAGTATCTATGGAGCAACAAATGTTGCTATCTGCAAGAGTCAGGATTGGTAGCTGAACGTGTGTTGCAGTGCCAACAGGCCCTACTCATCATGCAGGCACGAAACCGCACAACCACATAGGTAGTGTGAAACTACACGATGTCTTGTTTTCGGAACACATGCCCAACTTCTAGGGGGCCCTAGGGATGCCTTCCATACTGCTTACCCTAAACAGTCAAGAAAATATTAGCTTGGAAATCTCGGATTTTTTAACGAAACCTTGCCTCAAGTCATGCAATCACGAATGGGCGATCGTTACAAGTGCCATTCACAAGCCCACTCATGGAGGGTGTCGTGGCACCCTACATACCCTATGAAAAACCCTGCCCTCTGGACTAAACTGCTCGAAAGGGCTTGCTAGGGTTTGCATTTTCTGCAATTGTCCCAATGCCTATGCACCAGTTTGCCCCTAGTACATCCCTACCTCGCTCTAAAGCGACACCATGGCCTAAGCCTAGGCTAATCACTTGCGATAGGCTAGATTTCAGTCTATAAGGATGGCATTGGGGGGCTAGCATGCAAAAGTATTAAGTGGGGTTGTGTTGTACTTGCTTTTTCCCCACGCCCGCGTCCGACGTCCAAGTCCAAGTCCACGTCTCACGAGATATTAAAGTGTCATGAGTAGGAATCGAACCTGTGACCTCTAGCCTAGCGAGGGTAGTAGCTTGTCGCGCTACCAACAAGCCTAGAGTTGATTAAAGCGACGAAAGCGAAATTTTTGAATATATACAGTATCTGGAAAATCGAAATTTTGAAATTACAAGTACCTGCTCTAGTAATCATACAATTTCGTACCTGCAAGTACGCCTAAGTAATACCTAGGACTGAGGTCGTCGCATGATGTACTATTTTCCAAGGATTATAAGGTATTCGTACTCGTCTACTGGGGCAGGTTTGGTACATGCAGCAAATTTTTTGCTAGTGTTGAAGTACATGTGAACTAGGCGAAGGATCACCAAGTCTAGACATGATGGGTTTTGATGCAAGTATTGAGCCTAGACACAAAAGCATGATGTTATACGCTCGATTACAAAGTTTTACATGTTTAATCCTAGTTTAGATAGACCAAACACGATTAACTTAGTCCATACTGTCACTAGGAGGTAGGAACTTTTGGGTGGGGGTGTGCGGGCAGTGTAGGGTTTGCCTGAAAGAAGGCTAAACGTCCCTAACAAAGAAAGCTATCATGCACATTGGATTCCTTGCACGAAATGCAATCCAATGCATGCTCTTATGCCACCAAATTCCCTCATGGACATTACCCTAGTGGGTATGTGCATGCCTCCAGGCCCCTGTAACAGTGCGGGCAGTGTAGGGTTTGCCTGAAAGAAGGCTAAACGTCCCTAACAAAGAAAGCTATCATGCACATTGGATTCCTTGCACGAAATGCAATCCAATGCATGCTCTTATGCCACCAAATTCCCTCATGGACATTACCCTAGTGGGTATGTGCATGCCTCCAGGCCCCTGTAACACCCCCACCCATAAGTTTCTACTCTCAGACAATTGGGACTAAAGTGTATATAAAGTGCCACACGTGCGCATTTTTGGGCATATTCACAATCCTTAGACACACAATATTCCAACCATGTGTCGTAATACCCTTCCAAAGGGCATACACCCTCATGCCTGACGAGTATCTATGGAGCAACAAATGTTGCTATCTGCAAGAGTCAGGATTGGTAGCTGAACGTGTGTTGCAGTGCCAACAGGCCCTACTCATCATGCAGGCACGAAACCGCACAACCACATAGGTAGTGTGAAACTACACGATGTCTTGTTTTCGGAACACATGCCCAACTTCTAGGGGGCCCTAGGGATGCCTTCCATACTGCTTACCCTAAACAGTCAAGAAAATATTAGCTTGGAAATCTCGGATTTTTTAACGAAACCTTGCCTCAAGTCATGCAATCACGAATGGGCGATCGTTACAAGTGCCATTCACAAGCCCACTCATGGAGGGTGTCGTGGCACCCTACATACCCTATGAAAAACCCTGCCCTCTGGACTAAACTGCTCGAAAGGGCTTGCTAGGGTTTGCATTTTCTGCAATTGTCCCAATGCCTATGCACCAGTTTGCCCCTAGTACATCCCTACCTCGCTCTAAAGCGACACCATGGCCTAAGCCTAGGCTAATCACTTGCGATAGGCTAGATTTCAGTCTATAAGGATGGCATTGGGGGGCTAGCATGCAAAAGTATTAAGTGGGGTTGTGTTGTACTTGCTTTTTCCCCACGCCCGCGTCCGACGTCCAAGTCCAAGTCCACGTCTCACGAGATATTAAAGTGTCATGAGTAGGAATCGAACCTGTGACCTCTAGCCTAGCGAGGGTAGTAGCTTGTCGCGCTACCAACAAGCCTAGAGTTGATTAAAGCGACGAAAGCGAAATTTTTGAATATATACAGTATCTGGAAAATCGAAATTTTGAAATTACAAGTACCTGCTCTAGTAATCATACAATTTCGTACCTGCAAGTACGCCTAAGTAATACCTAGGACTGAGGTCGTCGCATGATGTACTATTTTCCAAGGATTATAAGGTATTCGTACTCGTCTACTGGGGCAGGTTTGGTACATGCAGCAAATTTTTTGCTAGTGTTGAAGTACATGTGAACTAGGCGAAGGATCACCAAGTCTAGACATGATGGGTTTTGATGCAAGTATTGAGCCTAGACACAAAAGCATGATGTTATACGCTCGATTACAAAGTTTTACATGTTTAATCCTAGTTTAGATAGACCAAACACGATTAACTTAGTCCATACTGTCACTAGGAGGTAGGAACTTTTGGGTGGGGGTGTGCGGGCAGTGTAGGGTTTGCCTGAAAGAAGGCTAAACGTCCCTAACAAAGAAAGCTATCATGCACATTGGATTCCTTGCACGAAATGCAATCCAATGCATGCTCTTATGCCACCAAATTCCCTCATGGACATTACCCTAGTGGGTATGTGCATGCCTCCAGGCCCCTGTAATGTGCGGGCAGTGTAGGGTTTGCCTGAAAGAAGGCTAAACGTCCCTAACAAAGAAAGCTATCATGCACATTGGATTCCTTGCACGAAATGCAATCCAATGCATGCTCTTATGCCACCAAATTCCCTCATGGACATTACCCTAGTGGGTATGTGCATGCCTCCAGGCCCCTGTAACACCCCCACCCATAAGTTTCTACTCTCAGACAATTGGGACTAAAGTGTATGTAAAGTGCCACACGTGCGCATTTTTGGGCATATTCACAATCCTTAGACACACAATATTCCAACCATGTGTCGTAATACCCTTCCAAAGGGCATACACCCTCATGCCTGACGAGTATCTATGGAGCAACAAATGTTGCTATCTGCAAGAGTCAGGATTGGTAGCTGAACGTGTGTTGCAGTGCCAACAGGCCCTACTCATCATGCAGGCACGAAACCGCACAACCACATAGGTAGTGTGAAACTACACGATGTCTTGTTTTCGGAACACATGCCCAACTTCTAGGGGGCCCTAGGGATGCCTTCCATACTGCTTACCCTAAACAGTCAAGAAAATATTAGCTTGGAAATCTCGGATTTTTTAACGAAACCTTGCCTCAAGTCATGCAATCACGAATGGGCGATCGTTACAAGTGCCATTCACAAGCCCACTCATGGAGGGTGTCGTGGCACCCTACATACCCTATGAAAAACCCTGCCCTCTGGACTAAACTGCTCGAAAGGGCTTGCTAGGGTTTGCATTTTCTGCAATTGTCCCAATGCCTATGCACCAGTTTGCCCCTAGTACATCCCTACCTCGCTCTAAAGCGACACCATGGCCTAAGCCTAGGCTAATCACTTGCGATAGGCTAGATTTCAGTCTATAAGGATGGCATTGGGGGGCTAGCATGCAAAAGTATTAAGTGGGGTTGTGTTGTACTTGCTTTTTCCCCACGCCCGCGTCCGACGTCCAAGTCCAAGTCCACGTCTCACGAGATATTAAAGTGTCATGAGTAGGAATCGAACCTGTGACCTCTAGCCTAGCGAGGGTAGTAGCTTGTCGCGCTACCAACAAGCCTAGAGTTGATTAAAGCGACGAAAGCGAAATTTTTGAATATATACAGTATCTGGAAAATCGAAATTTTGAAATTACAAGTACCTGCTCTAGTAATCATACAATTTCGTACCTGCAAGTACGCCTAAGTAATACCTAGGACTGAGGTCGTCGCATGATGTACTATTTTCCAAGGATTATAAGGTATTCGTACTCGTCTACTGGGGCAGGTTTGGTACATGCAGCAAATTTTTTGCTAGTGTTGAAGTACATGTGAACTAGGCGAAGGATCACCAAGTCTAGACATGATGGGTTTTGATGCAAGTATTGAGCCTAGACACAAAAGCATGATGTTATACGCTCGATTACAAAGTTTTACATGTTTAATCCTAGTTTAGATAGACCAAACACGATTAACTTAGTCCATACTGTCACTAGGAGGTAGGAACTTTTGGGTGGGGGTGTGCGGGCAGTGTAGGGTTTGCCTGAAAGAAGGCTAAACGTCCCTAACAAAGAAAGCTATCATGCACATTGGATTCCTTGCACGAAATGCAATCCAATGCATGCTCTTATGCCACCAAATTCCCTCATGGACATTACCCTAGTGGGTATGTGCATGCCTCCAGGCCCCTGTAATGTGCGGGCAGTGTAGGGTTTGCCTGAAAGAAGGCTAAACGTCCCTAACAAAGAAAGCTATCATGCACATTGGATTCCTTGCACGAAATGCAATCCAATGCATGCTCTTATGCCACCAAATTCCCTCATGGACATTACCCTAGTGGGTATGTGCATGCCTCCAGGCCCCTGTAATGTGCGGGCAGTGTAGGGTTTGCCTGAAAGAAGGCTAAACGTCCCTAACAAAGAAAGCTATCATGCACATTGGATTCCTTGCACGAAATGCAATCCAATGCATGCTCTTATGCCACCAAATTCCCTCATGGACATTACCCTAGTGGGTATGTGCATGCCTCCAGGCCCCTGTAACAGTGCGGGCAGTGTAGGGTTTGCCTGAAAGAAGGCTAAACGTCCCTAACAAAGAAAGCTATCATGCACATTGGATTCCTTGCACGAAATGCAATCCAATGCATGCTCTTATGCCACCAAATTCCCTCATGGACATTACCCTAGTGGGTATGTGCATGCCTCCAGGCCCCTGTAATGTGCGGGCAGTGTAGGGTTTGCCTGAAAGAAGGCTAAACGTCCCTAACAAAGAAAGCTATCATGCACATTGGATTCCTTGCACGAAATGCAATCCAATGCATGCTCTTATGCCACCAAATTCCCTCATGGACATTACCCTAGTGGGTATGTGCATGCCTCCAGGCCCCTGTAATGTGCGGGCAGTGTAGGGTTTGCCTGAAAGAAGGCTAAACGTCCCTAACAAAGAAAGCTATCATGCACATTGGATTCCTTGCACGAAATGCAATCCAATGCATGCTCTTATGCCACCAAATTCCCTCATGGACATTACCCTAGTGGGTATGTGCATGCCTCCAGGCCCCTGTAACAGTGCGGGCAGTGTAGGGTTTGCCTGAAAGAAGGCTAAACGTCCCTAACAAAGAAAGCTATCATGCACATTGGATTCCTTGCACGAAATGCAATCCAATGCATGCTCTTATGCCACCAAATTCCCTCATGGACATTACCCTAGTGGGTATGTGCATGCCTCCAGGCCCCTGTAATGTGCGGGCAGTGTAGGGTTTGCCTGAAAGAAGGCTAAACGTCCCTAACAAAGAAAGCTATCATGCACATTGGATTCCTTGCACGAAATGCAATCCAATGCATGCTCTTATGCCACCAAATTCCCTCATGGACATTACCCTAGTGGGTATGTGCATGCCTCCAGGCCCCTGTAATGTGCGGGCAGTGTAGGGTTTGCCTGAAAGAAGGCTAAACGTCCCTAACAAAGAAAGCTATCATGCACATTGGATTCCTTGCACGAAATGCAATCCAATGCATGCTCTTATGCCACCAAATTCCCTCATGGACATTACCCTAGTGGGTATGTGCATGCCTCCAGGCCCCTGTAACAGTGCGGGCAGTGTAGGGTTTGCCTGAAAGAAGGCTAAACGTCCCTAACAAAGAAAGCTATCATGCACATTGGATTCCTTGCACGAAATGCAATCCAATGCATGCTCTTATGCCACCAAATTCCCTCATGGACATTACCCTAGTGGGTATGTGCATGCCTCCAGGCCCCTGTAATGTGCGGGCAGTGTAGGGTTTGCCTGAAAGAAGGCTAAACGTCCCTAACAAAGAAAGCTATCATGCACATTGGATTCCTTGCACGAAATGCAATCCAATGCATGCTCTTATGCCACCAAATTCCCTCATGGACATTACCCTAGTGGGTATGTGCATGCCTCCAGGCCCCTGTAATGTGCGGGCAGTGTAGGGTTTGCCTGAAAGAAGGCTAAACGTCCCTAACAAAGAAAGCTATCATGCACATTGGATTCCTTGCACGAAATGCAATCCAATGCATGCTCTTATGCCACCAAATTCCCTCATGGACATTACCCTAGTGGGTATGTGCATGCCTCCAGGCCCCTGTAACAGTGCGGGCAGTGTAGGGTTTGCCTGAAAGAAGGCTAAACGTCCCTAACAAAGAAAGCTATCATGCACATTGGATTCCTTGCACGAAATGCAATCCAATGCATGCTCTTATGCCACCAAATTCCCTCATGGACATTACCCTAGTGGGTATGTGCATGCCTCCAGGCCCCTGTAACACCCCCACCCATAAGTTTCTACTCTCAGACAATTGGGACTAAAGTGTATATAAAGTGCCACACGTGCGCATTTTTGGGCATATTCACAATCCTTAGACACACAATATTCCAACCATGTGTCGTAATACCCTTCCAAAGGGCATACACCCTCATGCCTGACGAGTATCTATGGAGCAACAAATGTTGCTATCTGCAAGAGTCAGGATTGGTAGCTGAACGTGTGTTGCAGTGCCAACAGGCCCTACTCATCATGCAGGCACGAAACCGCACAACCACATAGGTAGTGTGAAACTACACGATGTCTTGTTTTCGGAACACATGCCCAACTTCTAGGGGGCCCTAGGGATGCCTTCCATACTGCTTACCCTAAACAGTCAAGAAAATATTAGCTTGGAAATCTCGGATTTTTTAACGAAACCTTGCCTCAAGTCATGCAATCACGAATGGGCGATCGTTACAAGTGCCATTCACAAGCCCACTCATGGAGGGTGTCGTGGCACCCTACATACCCTATGAAAAACCCTGCCCTCTGGACTAAACTGCTCGAAAGGGCTTGCTAGGGTTTGCATTTTCTGCAATTGTCCCAATGCCTATGCACCAGTTTGCCCCTAGTACATCCCTACCTCGCTCTAAAGCGACACCATGGCCTAAGCCTAGGCTAATCACTTGCGATAGGCTAGATTTCAGTCTATAAGGATGGCATTGGGGGGCTAGCATGCAAAAGTATTAAGTGGGGTTGTGTTGTACTTGCTTTTTCCCCACGCCCGCGTCCGACGTCCAAGTCCAAGTCCACGTCTCACGAGATATTAAAGTGTCATGAGTAGGAATCGAACCTGTGACCTCTAGCCTAGCGAGGGTAGTAGCTTGTCGCGCTACCAACAAGCCTAGAGTTGATTAAAGCGACGAAAGCGAAATTTTTGAATATATACAGTATCTGGAAAATCGAAATTTTGAAATTACAAGTACCTGCTCTAGTAATCATACAATTTCGTACCTGCAAGTACGCCTAAGTAATACCTAGGACTGAGGTCGTCGCATGATGTACTATTTTCCAAGGATTATAAGGTATTCGTACTCGTCTACTGGGGCAGGTTTGGTACATGCAGCAAATTTTTTGCTAGTGTTGAAGTACATGTGAACTAGGCGAAGGATCACCAAGTCTAGACATGATGGGTTTTGATGCAAGTATTGAGCCTAGACACAAAAGCATGATGTTATACGCTCGATTACAAAGTTTTACATGTTTAATCCTAGTTTAGATAGACCAAACACGATTAACTTAGTCCATACTGTCACTAGGAGGTAGGAACTTTTGGGTGGGGGTGTGCGGGCAGTGTAGGGTTTGCCTGAAAGAAGGCTAAACGTCCCTAACAAAGAAAGCTATCATGCACATTGGATTCCTTGCACGAAATGCAATCCAATGCATGCTCTTATGCCACCAAATTCCCTCATGGACATTACCCTAGTGGGTATGTGCATGCCTCCAGGCCCCTGTAATGTGCGGGCAGTGTAGGGTTTGCCTGAAAGAAGGCTAAACGTCCCTAACAAAGAAAGCTATCATGCACATTGGATTCCTTGCACGAAATGCAATCCAATGCATGCTCTTATGCCACCAAATTCCCTCATGGACATTACCCTAGTGGGTATGTGCATGCCTCCAGGCCCCTGTAATGTGCGGGCAGTGTAGGGTTTGCCTGAAAGAAGGCTAAACGTCCCTAACAAAGAAAGCTATCATGCACATTGGATTCCTTGCACGAAATGCAATCCAATGCATGCTCTTATGCCACCAAATTCCCTCATGGACATTACCCTAGTGGGTATGTGCATGCCTCCAGGCCCCTGTAACACCCCCACCCATAAGTTTCTACTCTCAGACAATTGGGACTAAAGTGTATATAAAGTGCCACACGTGCGCATTTTTGGGCATATTCACAATCCTTAGACACACAATATTCCAACCATGTGTCGTAATACCCTTCCAAAGGGCATACACCCTCATGCCTGACGAGTATCTATGGAGCAACAAATGTTGCTATCTGCAAGAGTCAGGATTGGTAGCTGAACGTGTGTTGCAGTGCCAACAGGCCCTACTCATCATGCAGGCACGAAACCGCACAACCACATAGGTAGTGTGAAACTACACGATGTCTTGTTTTCGGAACACATGCCCAACTTCTAGGGGGCCCTAGGGATGCCTTCCATACTGCTTACCCTAAACAGTCAAGAAAATATTAGCTTGGAAATCTCGGATTTTTTAACGAAACCTTGCCTCAAGTCATGCAATCACGAATGGGCGATCGTTACAAGTGCCATTCACAAGCCCACTCATGGAGGGTGTCGTGGCACCCTACATACCCTATGAAAAACCCTGCCCTCTGGACTAAACTGCTCGAAAGGGCTTGCTAGGGTTTGCATTTTCTGCAATTGTCCCAATGCCTATGCACCAGTTTGCCCCTAGTACATCCCTACCTCGCTCTAAAGCGACACCATGGCCTAAGCCTAGGCTAATCACTTGCGATAGGCTAGATTTCAGTCTATAAGGATGGCATTGGGGGGCTAGCATGCAAAAGTATTAAGTGGGGTTGTGTTGTACTTGCTTTTTCCCCACGCCCGCGTCCGACGTCCAAGTCCAAGTCCACGTCTCACGAGATATTAAAGTGTCATGAGTAGGAATCGAACCTGTGACCTCTAGCCTAGCGAGGGTAGTAGCTTGTCGCGCTACCAACAAGCCTAGAGTTGATTAAAGCGACGAAAGCGAAATTTTTGAATATATACAGTATCTGGAAAATCGAAATTTTGAAATTACAAGTACCTGCTCTAGTAATCATACAATTTCGTACCTGCAAGTACGCCTAAGTAATACCTAGGACTGAGGTCGTCGCATGATGTACTATTTTCCAAGGATTATAAGGTATTCGTACTCGTCTACTGGGGCAGGTTTGGTACATGCAGCAAATTTTTTGCTAGTGTTGAAGTACATGTGAACTAGGCGAAGGATCACCAAGTCTAGACATGATGGGTTTTGATGCAAGTATTGAGCCTAGACACAAAAGCATGATGTTATACGCTCGATTACAAAGTTTTACATGTTTAATCCTAGTTTAGATAGACCAAACACGATTAACTTAGTCCATACTGTCACTAGGAGGTAGGAACTTTTGGGTGGGGGTGTGCGGGCAGTGTAGGGTTTGCCTGAAAGAAGGCTAAACGTCCCTAACAAAGAAAGCTATCATGCACATTGGATTCCTTGCACGAAATGCAATCCAATGCATGCTCTTATGCCACCAAATTCCCTCATGGACATTACCCTAGTGGGTATGTGCATGCCTCCAGGCCCCTGTAACAGTGCGGGCAGTGTAGGGTTTGCCTGAAAGAAGGCTAAACGTCCCTAACAAAGAAAGCTATCATGCACATTGGATTCCTTGCACGAAATGCAATCCAATGCATGCTCTTATGCCACCAAATTCCCTCATGGACATTACCCTAGTGGGTATGTGCATGCCTCCAGGCCCCTGTAACACCCCCACCCATAAGTTTCTACTCTCAGACAATTGGGACTAAAGTGTATATAAAGTGCCACACGTGCGCATTTTTGGGCATATTCACAATCCTTAGACACACAATATTCCAACCATGTGTCGTAATACCCTTCCAAAGGGCATACACCCTCATGCCTGACGAGTATCTATGGAGCAACAAATGTTGCTATCTGCAAGAGTCAGGATTGGTAGCTGAACGTGTGTTGCAGTGCCAACAGGCCCTACTCATCATGCAGGCACGAAACCGCACAACCACATAGGTAGTGTGAAACTACACGATGTCTTGTTTTCGGAACACATGCCCAACTTCTAGGGGGCCCTAGGGATGCCTTCCATACTGCTTACCCTAAACAGTCAAGAAAATATTAGCTTGGAAATCTCGGATTTTTTAACGAAACCTTGCCTCAAGTCATGCAATCACGAATGGGCGATCGTTACAAGTGCCATTCACAAGCCCACTCATGGAGGGTGTCGTGGCACCCTACATACCCTATGAAAAACCCTGCCCTCTGGACTAAACTGCTCGAAAGGGCTTGCTAGGGTTTGCATTTTCTGCAATTGTCCCAATGCCTATGCACCAGTTTGCCCCTAGTACATCCCTACCTCGCTCTAAAGCGACACCATGGCCTAAGCCTAGGCTAATCACTTGCGATAGGCTAGATTTCAGTCTATAAGGATGGCATTGGGGGGCTAGCATGCAAAAGTATTAAGTGGGGTTGTGTTGTACTTGCTTTTTCCCCACGCCCGCGTCCGACGTCCAAGTCCAAGTCCACGTCTCACGAGATATTAAAGTGTCATGAGTAGGAATCGAACCTGTGACCTCTAGCCTAGCGAGGGTAGTAGCTTGTCGCGCTACCAACAAGCCTAGAGTTGATTAAAGCGACGAAAGCGAAATTTTTGAATATATACAGTATCTGGAAAATCGAAATTTTGAAATTACAAGTACCTGCTCTAGTAATCATACAATTTCGTACCTGCAAGTACGCCTAAG
>NW_027452285.1:5000-19209 GCF_964194025.1 Convolutriloba macropyga
TTGTATGGAATCTTTGAAACCATAAACAAAACCATTTATGGTTCTTAGAAACCATTGCACGAACATACAAGAAATTTTGACGCTTCTTGGATGGGACCATGTATGGTCTTACGTATGGTTTCAAAGAACAATTTATGGTCTTTTTTATGGTTTCAAAGATTGGTCAACCCGGGTTATCAACGACTTATCGAATGCTAGACAAGGATTATTTTATGCATGTATTCCATGAACAGTTTGTGGAGTCTCTTCATTAAGGGATCTCAAGGTTCTCAACCACTTTCATTCATCAGTGCATCTTAAATGTTATTATTAAGCGCAACTCTAAAACCAATGCAGGACAGTTGTAACTTGATTTAGAAAAAGGATAACCTTGATAACAACAAATTGGCGTTTCAGCCGTATCTTCACATAAAGAGTTCTTTTCTGCACTTTGATGACATTTTAAAAAATTCATACAAAACTTAGATACTCCGAAAAAAAAAGCAGGCTGATTTTGACAATAAAATGGACAAATAAATCAGGTTTCCAAATGACCTGTTAATTAAAGAATGACCTGTTGTAAAGAGTGTAAGACTGGAAGTAGTTTGATCATCTGGGTGCTCCTTTGAGGACAATGTTTATTGCAGTTTTGAGTGATGGAAAATTTCACAATTTACCTCAAAGAAAATATCTGGTTACTTCCTCAGCGAGGCGCTAGTTGAAAAATACAGTTTTTTTAGTCTGTCCCGGGAACTGAGCTTTTTTGCTTCATCTTAGCGTTTCAGCTTCTTGATCTGATTAATGGCGAACAACTCATATGCAGAGAAAATACTACTTCCGGCAATTGTATAAATCATGGTCTCGCTGGGGCTTGTTAACCGTTGATAAGGTAAAGTTAAGGTAAGTTTACCTTATTTTTACCTTAACTCGATATAAGGTAAAAATTTACGTTAACTCTGTTAAAGTAAAATTACCTTAACTATACATACACTAAATATATATACACTAAATAAAGTTAAGGCAATTTTACTTAACTTTATTTAGTCACAACAATTAATTTTAATAAATTGTTGTGACTAAATAAAGCGAATATATATATATATATATATATATATATATAAATTTATATTAAGGCAGACCCAAGATGGGCTCCACTTACAGCCTTAAGGTATAAAGAGCTAGAGCTACTTCTTTCTGCGCGGTAAGTAGGCTTACCTATATCTCCCTGACTAGCCAAATCTGTAAAACACTGAAGGTAAACTTCAATTATAGCGATGTATTAAAAAGTTAACAACGGAGTCAGAGTTATACACATCGTGCAAATACTCTATTAGATTGACTGCAGTCAGTGGAGTTACTGCCATATAAAAGAAAATAGTGTCTTCTCAGTCTTGTGACTTGTGCCGTCGTCTGAAATCCTTGTCAGTGAAGTGTTGCCTAGTGTCGTAAGTAAGTTGTCCACCTCAAGTGTGGAGTCAGAAGGGGTGCCAGTTGCAAGGTGTGGGTGTGCTTGCAAGTAACGTCAGTCCTGTCAGACTACCCAACTGTCTCGCACAGTCCTGTAGTGAGGATTTAGTCCCAATTGGAGGATCGCTTGTAGTCCGTATAATCCCTGTCTGGTTCTACAAGAAGATTTCTGTGTATCTCCATCTGGTACAGGGTTTCACCGGTCAGATTTACCAGCTTACTTTTTCTCTTGAATAAGTACTTATTCTCCTGAGCTACTTATTCTCTTGAATTTTTGGTGAAGTTTAGTGCCTGCTGAGTAAGCTCCGACCGGAGAAAAGAAGAAAAAAATTTATCCTAATCTTCAATTGTGGCAAAGAAGAAAGGAATACAGAAAATTAAAAACAGTAAAAAAAATTAAAAGATACACAGTAAGGAAAGAAAAGAAAATCTAATCGGAGGAAGTTTTGAGAACAGTGAGTATCAAGTTTCTGTGGATCTGTGAGCCCGAAGTGGTAGTACTGTGGGCTAAGTTCGAATTTTGAATTCGATATCACGGGCCTGAAGATATCCGGATCCCTGAAGAATTCGGGGAATTCCTTATCTCGTGAAAGACAAGCGGGAAGTGCGCGAAGGTAGAGGTCGACATTGCAGTGTGGTTGCAACGAGAGAAGGTGAATGAGGATTTGTGTCTCCTCTGGTGTTGGTTCACGGTCGGCCAGCTTGTCCACAATCCAGTCCCTGTAGAGGAGGTTGAATGTGTGTCCGTACATGCAGTTTGGTACGCCACCCTCTAAACACCGGAGGTATTAAATGGAGACAATCATCGGGCGATATCTTTCGCATAGAGTGGCAAAAATAAGAAATAGTTCTTTATGGGATCGAAGTTTCTGAGTGTTTCGTCGCTAAAAGTGGGATTTATTATGTAACTATGGTTTAAATATTAAAGTGACGTAAGTCTAGTGTTTTCATGCTGGAGGCAAGAATTCATATGTGAATGTGGGTTAGTCCGGTGAAAGTGGTGTTAGACGAAAAGATAATTGTGAATTATGTGTAACAATTTCCTCCTGTTCGGTTTGTGAGTCTGATTGTTTACATCAATCTGTGTGGGATGCAATAAACCAAACCGTAATTAAAAGGGGTTGTACAACTAATACATGCGGTAGGGGGCGACATCTCTCTTGAAGAGGGTATTAAGATAGTCATTTTGACGATCTGCTATGGCAAAGAAATTTTTTGAGAGGTGCCCAAAGAGTTCGGTAAAGCAAGGATTTATGTCCCAAGGATTATGAACCTGCTATCGGTTTCAACGTGTGGTGTTGCGGAGTTGAAACATAATTAATGCTCTCGGGGAAAAAACACCGTGATCCGTAATTTAAAGTTTGACCCCAAGGTCCTTTGCATTACACTTTTTTAGGGGCGAAGGGGGTTCGCTCGACCCATGAAGGATGAGGGCTTTGGGCCTCTGGGAGGGCTTGCGTTAATCCGTGCTGGCAACTGTGAAGCATGCATTGGCGATGAGGGAACTGGGAAATTCTCGTGCGCCATGACCCTGGCGCGTCTTCGTGGGGAACAATCCGTGCAAGTATAATTATCGGTGGATATTGGCTGATCGTTAGAAGGGTGTTGGGGAATGGTCGGTTGGGACCGATCTGGAGGGATTGTCAGTCCATATCTGTGTGATTGCGGAGTGGTAGCGACAAATGACAGGGGTGTGGGCATCACTGGTGGTGGGTAGGTGAGCGGCTGGCTACGTGGTCGTGGGCCACATATTCGACCAGAGTAGGACCAATCTGAGACTTAAGTCCCGGGTGTTGACCGACCCGATTGTGCCGCAGTGACTTCATTAGCCCAAGAAGAGTCGAGCGGTGGTTGAGATGGTCGCTGGGTTACTGAAAATGGCGGCTGTGAGGCCAGAGAGAGCAGCTGTGGTGACTGTGGCACCGTCTGAGAGCTTAGTAGCAGTTCTTATGACGAACTAGTTGGTCCCATTTGTGTTAGAGGGCTTGTGTCGCTCTCTCTATATCAATGTAATTCCCCTGACAAAGAAGAGGAAGTCGTTGGTGAAGGCAGTAAATTCACACGCGCATGGGTTGCTGAGTCCACAGACTGTGACAGTGGAGAGGCTCTGACCATTGTGAAGAGGGCCGGTGTTTACATCTCGTACACAGGGGTACTGGAGGAGGTAGCACGAAGGCTGTAAGAGGAGAAGGCAGGATGTCTTCGACATCCAACATAATGAGGTCATATGCCGTTGGGTTGACATTTGGGGAGATAGATGACCCTACCTCTTGTGTGCCAGGAGTTATAGCTGTGGTGTCGCTAAAACAAATAAAAGTGTTAAATACGAGTACTGACTAAGTTTAAAACCAGTTCTTCTGAGATTTCCTGATAATCAGGATCATCCTCAAAGAAATCCTCAGAGAGAGTGATATTGCATGTGAGCGTTTACGTTTACTGGTTTGAAAAATGTGTAAATGCAGTGATCGAAAATTTCGATGTGATTCTATCGGCAAATCATAGCATTCGTAAATAGATGTGGGGAGAGTAGAGACTCTGTACTCGTTAGAGTTATTTTGTTTCGAAAACAGTCTTTCAAAGGAATTTTCAAACTTTCTGTGTAACATATTCAATTCAATTTGAGAGTGCGAAATACTATTATCAGCAGAGTGTCTTCGTCTTTTGTTGAGTGACGGTGGTTTATATTGTGTGGTGTCAGATTGTAATACATGAAAATAGTTTGTGAAAATACTACAAAAATCCAAAAGTAATGATCATAGCTAATGTGATATTAAGGCCTAGTAGTGATTTAAGAAGGAACGCATTAGATGCCATACGAAATATTTCAAATAGGCACTGTAGAGAATTGAAAACAGTCCATATTATGGCTAAGTCTTCTAATCCTTACCAAGGATATCCAAAGATTCCTATAAGGGATTCTTTTAAATAGTTACCGTTGATCAAATCACGCCAATCGAGTAAATATTTGTTAAAATAAATTAGTAAATGGTTTGTTGAAGAATTATTGTATTGACATTTTAACTGTGAGAATCGTGCTTGTAATTGTGCTTGTTTTGCAAGGTCTGCAATATTTATTGCCTGTGCTACTGCAATTGTTTCGGCGGCGTTACCTACTAACTGGTTAAATTTCATATTATCTATTGAGTTTGTCCAGTCTATTTGACGATGTATGCCAAGTTGATGTGCAGTAAACTCTGCGAGAGTAAAGAGCTTTTCAACTTCGTCAGTTCTCAAAATTTCAACGGTTTTTCGCGCGTTAATTGGGTACGGCGTTAAGCGATATGACTCAGTTTTACATGGTGCTTTAATAGACAAAGGGATTGTCTTACGTGTTACTTGATCAACAAATGTAAGTTTATTTTGGTAAATTTGGGAATGCAACCTAAACATTGATTTTCTAGTACATAGAGTGGCGAAGAGACAGTTTTTTATTGAAAAAGTTAGATCAAATTAGAATTTGTAAGTGTAGCGAACGTGTTTTGCTGTCCTGTATTGATATATCCAACAAGTGGGAGTTTTTGTGTTAGGAGAATAAAGGCGGTCTGTTTGAGATCGCAACCAAGATTGCAAGGATTTTTAGAAATGCATAGACTTGTGTGACTCATTTCAAGTTGTACTCTACTGATCTTATAATCGAGTTTAGCGTGAAACTGTGCATTAGGGTGTACGGCGCCAAACCAATTTTGTTTGCAAAAAAACTCGTATTTTTTGGATTTTTGGTATACTGGTGATTCTTGCGGAATTACGTATCTGCTAGTGCACGGTGTTGTTGAAGATGCTTTATTTGGTAGAGTTAAGGGAACACCTTTAAATTCGTGTGACGGTTTTCCAGTGACGAAATTAAAACCTTCCTGATGTTGTATAAAAATATTTTTACATACGCTCATTACATTTATGAAAAGGTTTAATGAGTACTTCAAAACGAGAGATTGCATCATAAAGGTGTTCTTGAAAACGACTAGTACACATGTGTGCGTTGTGTTGATGTCCTTGATTTGTTCCGTTATTTGATAGTGTTTCAAAAAGTTAGGTTTTTGAAATTTTATCGAGCGCGCGTGAGATCTATTAACATCAAAAATTCGACAGTGATAATTTGGTTTCCAAATGACTGTGGTTTTAATAGCATGATTATTTGGGCAATTGCCTCTCTCGAGATCACATTTGGTACGTGTTTTGCCATAAAAGATGCATTCTGATTTGACGTCAAAACTCAGCGTGAAGTCAGTTAATTGAAGTGACCATGCTGGTATGTGAATGACATGATATTCGTGTTCTGGGTTTTTGACGGGACAATATGCCCAGGGATTATCTGTGGCGTTGGGGAACCATTCATGGTCCCGTGGATTATATACCATAATTCATTGTTGGAAATCAAAAATTCAATAGCAATCGAGTTGAAGGCGGCCTTATTTGGCTTCAATGTTCGCTTGCCAGCGGTTGTCTTTAAGCCTATCAATATGCATCATCTGTTCTTTATAGTAATGTTTACTAACGAAACCAACGCGTGCAAGTTCTGTAAGAGCTTCAATTACTGTGGGAAAGAATAGTTTTTTCACATTGTTAACATACCAATTATCGTAATCAAACAGGAAGCCTCTTTTGAGTGAAATTTTTTGAAAAAAATTTCCTTTGTCGCTGAGTTTTGCATATATGGCGTATGCGCATACTTGAAGTGTGTGACAATTAAATCGTGAACTCCGTGAACTCGTGACTTAGGTGTAGAAATATTACTGTTATCAGGTTTTATTGGTTGCTTTATGGGAAGTGCTAATGAATAGAATAGATTATTGAGAATTATGATTATATCTGTAATGGACATGAGTAAAATAGTCCAGAGTGGGGATTGTAAAAGACAAAATATACTGCAGTTTTTTTGTGTATCTATCAAATTTATAGTATTTTTCTCGGCAAATAAAAAAATGATTAGTTTGTTTTTACTCTGAATATCGGCGACGCAGCGGCTTTTGGTTGAAAAGTTATTTTATCTTGTCCAACTGCAATCTCAACAGAGAAAGTAATCTTCGATTGTTTCAATAAATTGTGTGCTCGTTGCTTTGGCACTGGTGTAATCTTGTATGATTTAGAAAATCGTTGTATCGCCCCATTGTGTAATTGTTCGCCGTTATTGTGGTCTCCAAAAAGGGCGGGTGGGGGATCAAGCTTAAACTTTTAATGGTAAAGTTGGATAAGTTCTGTTTGTGTCCGGTTGTTTCCCAATGCAATGGTAAAAATTTTGATCTGGGTTTGCTGTAAATGAATTTGAGCTAAGAGTGATTATAGGTGGTGTATCCTGGAAACTGAGTGGTATCGAACTTCGAAAGGAAGGAGATGAATTGACTATATTAATTGATTGATTCCAGTGAGCTTGTGAAAATAAACGTTAAATATTAGATCCGGGTCCTTGTGCCGGATTCAAAGGATTATTTGCAATTTCTGATGAAGTAGGTGAGGAAAAGTGTCAACTAAGTGGATCAGAGTTAGAAATATCAGAGATAAGGCTGACATCTTGTTGAACAGCCTCTAAAGTACGAACAGTACGAATTGGTTGTGGCAATTCAGAACTATTAATTTTTTTCTGCGTGAGCACAGTTAACCGGTTGAGTCGAAAATTGTTGTTTATTTGAGTAGTTAAGCAATTCTGGTTGTGGTGCTCGTAGTGGTGCTCGTATTATAAGCGCTTGGTGTATTGCGCTTATAATTGAAAGGTGGATATCTGAATACTGACTGAAGTGGGTGAGAGTGTCCAGTAGGACGATGTCTATCTGCAGATATTGCAGTAGTAATGGCTGGGTTTGGATGTTCCCTCGGTGTCTTGTGCTTGTGTCGTTTTATTAAAGAGTTTGAATGGTGAAGTTTTAGGAGTGAAATAATTGGTAATGTCACTGTATGAGCAACTTAGTGATGCTGAGACGGGGCGGCAGGCGCATGGGTTAAAATTGGGTTGATGATTAGAGGACGCAATTGTGAGGTTTATCGTTGGCCCAGAGTGGGGCAATTATAACAATAGAATTATAATGTGTGAAAGATGGAATGGCAATTATCAAAAATTTAGAGTAGGTATACTAACTCGGATCGCTGCAAAGGGTGATTCTGATAAAAGGACATTGTGTTGATAGATGAGATCTAAACAATTCGTAGAAAAAATGGTTGGCAACTCTTGAATTGTGTATTTTTTTCGAGAAAAAGACAAATAGTGTGCGGGTACGTGATTTTACTTTGCGAGTCGTTGCTTTGCGAGTTTAGAAGTTCTTTAATATGCTTTATATCCTAAGAAGCTGGAATAGCGTCTAGAATTAAAATAAATACATTGTCGTTATAGAGAAGTTCAGAAATTTAGGGCATTGATTGTGTTTGAAAAATTGGAAAACAAAAAAAGAGCAATATGTTCGTTATTAAAATCTCTGATATGAAAACTCATTCACAGCAAGTGTGAGAATGAAACATGTGATTATAGGTACTAGATTAAAAAAACTTCTTGGAAACGTATTTGTTTTGTTTTGAAACTAAGATTATATCTTAAGGTGTCAGCGTAAGGACGAAACAAAACATCGAGTCTGTGTTGTAATGTAATTTGCATACCTGTCTGTTGTATGAAGGTTAGACTTTCATTGCTGTGAGACTGAAAGTTGTTGATTGGTTTGGACCGTTGGCTGCTGTGAGTGGCGGGTATGTTCAATAGGTGCTGCTGTGAGCTGTTTGACACTGCTTTTTGCACCGGTTTTTGTAGTAAGGACTGTGCTGTGAGACAATTTTTATTTTTTGAGAGAGAAACTGAAAATCTTAGCCAGTGTGGCTAGTATGGAAGAACTTAGAAATTTTTCTAAGCTAAAATAGTGAGATAGAGTAAAAGAGGGAGAGAAGTTGGCAAAGTATAGTATTTTGTTAGAGTTTTAAGCTGGGTGGACTGTGAATTGATTTTAGAGGACGCAGTTGAGCCTGACTAATACTTTTTTGGGAGAAAAAATTCACCGAATCATATCTCGTTAGATTAATTAGATTTTGGAATTATTCGCAAACCGATCTGTGGATTGGCTGCCAACTTAACTTTTAACTTCCTTTCATTGTTGTTGGGGAATGGCTCATAGTTCGCTCTTTTTCTTTCTCTGATGAAGTAGTAGTTATCGTTCTGCTAGGGTAGCAGGTGGAAAGATAGTCCTCGTTTTTTGTTAGCTTTGTGAAGGGGCTTTGTTATTTTTTCCCAGTAAGAGGAGAGAGGTGAAAGAGGAGAGAGGAGAGAGGGGAGGAGAGAGGTGAAAGAACTATCCGAATTTTCCCTATCATATAAAAGAACTGGGGAATTGTACTTTTAGCGTATTTCTGTTTATTTGATATTTAGTGTGCTATGCTAATGTGTATTCAGCTAAAGAGAGCGAGAGAAGAGATTTTGTGTGTTACAGTAGTGGTATATATATGCTTTAGAAGTCTGTTGTTCGTGAGGCCGAAATTTTCGATTGTCCAAAAAAGACTCTGCAATCTTTTGTCGGTTGGGCTCGTAAACGAGTGTCTCTTGTATTGAAGTTTTCCGAGATGCTTATGGGTTATTTCAGACAAACTATGATGTGGTGGGGGAAGTTTCATTATTGGATAATATGTCTGGGTTGTCTGGACTAAACAAGACAATTTTCGACTTGATGATAGTCGATTTTTTAGGTTGTAGTTGTTATAAAGACTTGTCTGATAAGTATTTTCTCCATTTGTTCTTGAAGTTCTCTAGGGTAATATAGTACAATGTTACTGCGGTGGCGAGTTATCTGTTTACCTGAAAAATCCTCTAGTTTCCATTTGACCAGTGTTGGTGTATCAAAAATTTTATAAGGTTCAATTTTTGTGGTTGGATCATCTTTGAGACACCAAATTGTGGAGCTTTATTTACAACAAGAATAAAAGTGTTTGTTTTTTAAGTGGTTGAGACGTTCCAAAACGGCAATTTATGAAGTTGCGTAAATATTTTTTCTGATTATGATAATCATGAATTTCTTTATAAATTTCTGAGTGTATCTTTTTGCGATTTAGAAATCAGTGTTCAAAGGTGCCTATTTGCAATTTTTTAATTTGCGGTCGGTGATTAAGTAGTGAGTATTTGAGTGTTTTGGAAAAGATTAACACGAAGAATTTTTTGTGAAGGCTGACAATTGCCAAAACTATGGGTGGTGGAAAATAGGTTAAACATTGTTGGGTTTTTGGGTTTTATGCCTTAGACAAGTTCAAATGGCGAAAGGTTTATTCTAATTTGTGAGTTAAAGTCAAATTGTTTTGACTTTTTGTGACCATATGCCGTTCTGTGATTCTAAAACTGTGAGTACAATTGTATTTAACTGTCTATTACTATTTTCTACCAATCCGATGGACCATGGTGCATGTGGCGTACGTTGTTTTAATTGTTCATTGTATAAACGGCACAAAAGTGTGAATTCGCCGTTAAAGTATTCATTTCCATTATCTATCACTAAGATGTCAGATATTCCGAGTTTAACTATCCCATGGTCCAAAAATTATTTATTGCATTTGTTGCATCATTCCGTGGAGAAGGGTGAAGAACAACATTGTGTATAAACGCATCTAGTATGACATATACATAAGAATTTGTATCTGAAGTCGGAGAAATCTGGCATTTCGTGTCCGCAGAATTACGGTGATTGAAATATGGTGAATATTTCTAAAATTTGCTGTTGTGGAGTCATGAGAAGATTTGGCATGCATTTGCTCTTCCGGCAGTTCAAGCAATCTTGTGTAAGGATTGCGATCCATGTTTTTGTGTTTGGGAAATATTAGTTTTCTCAATGCGAAATTCTGTTAAATGGAGAGAAGGTGCTAAATATATTTTTGGTGATTGTGGTTCTGGAATATAGTATAGAAGTTGGTTGGTTTCATTAGTGCTTAAATTCTGGAAACATGTAGTAGTGTAACAGTGCCTCATCCGCTCGAACGGTTAGCGGAGGCAGAGAGGGGCGGATTTTGTATTTTTTCCAAAAAAGAAGTTGTCTTCAGACAGAATCGTGCCGTTGTGTTTCGTGTAAAATTTTATCACATATTTCCGTCTGTTCGTTATAGAAATAATTGTATACTTCTAGTGACTTAGGTATAAAATCTTCCATTGCTGCTAGGGAAATTTGATGCGATTTATCAAATCTGCATCATTTTAAGTTTGAGTATTTGAAGTTAACGGTTCTGTTTTATTTGTATTGTCACATCTATATGTGTTGTTCAATAGGATAAGTTTCCAAGTGTGACTGACTTTGTTCCAACTGTTGAGTTTTGTGGCAATGAACATAATCTAAGGGTTGTGCTTTTGCCAACAACCGGAAAAATCGTCAATAGCATGGAGGTGACTTTGTTGATGAATCACAGAATTTTAAGGATTTGGTATCATTATTGTCTTTTATTTCTAATATGTGAGATGAACATTTTATAGATTAAACAAATTTTTCTAGAAACGGTGTCCGTAGTATATTTAATTTTGTGTTTGGAGCGTGAAAAGTGAGTTTGAAATTTACATTACGAGAAGTTCTATGTTCCTTTACTTCCGGATAGAAAATGGGCTTTACTGTTCCATTTGATTTTAATTTTGAGTTATTTGCTGCAGAGATGACAAATATCAATGCTTTCAATTGTAATTTGTTGTACTCTTTCAATTCATTCTAAGAGTCGTTATTAAAAACTTTAAGTGCAGCCCCCGAGTCTATTAGAAAATCAATTTCAAGATGTGGTTGGAGAATTTGTCTTCGTATGATCGAGTTTATGTTGTGTGTATATTGTAAGTGGTAATACCCAAAAGTTACCTTTACAAGATGTATAAAGGATGTATTTTTCTGTGAGAGAATAACATTCGTCTTGACAAACAAAGTTTTCGTCTTGTATATCTTGATTTAGTGCTAAGAGTAAATCATTAAAAAGTTTTTCTTCTGAAACACTTTGTGTTTCCATATATTCTATGTTAGACGTTGTCTCGTCTGTTTGTTCTTGGTCTAAAAGTGTATTAATGTAATTTCGTACATTTCTAAGGCGATTACGTGAGAAGGGTTGTCGTGAACGATTGCCATCTCTATTATGATTAGGTGATTTTGGTCTAGAGTTATTAGCAATATTGTTGTTATTTTTATTAAAATTGATTACAATGGTATTACAATTTTTTACAGTTTTTCTGAGTATTTGATTGTCTTGGGTAGAGTGAACACATTGTGCTTGGTGGTTTAGAGTTAATATTTCCATAATGAGGTTTGGAGTTTTTCAAATGACGATGTTTTGAAACTTCTGTGTCGGGAAGTGTCTCGATGGTCCCGACTGTTGCTTCTAGAGCGATAGGAAAATGGTAGTGGTTTATCAGTCATTTATTTGATGTGACATTCGGGAGATTTTGGTTCCCTTTCATCGCTTGTTTTTGAAAGTTAGGTGTATCAAGTGTTTTTGCGTATCTTCTGTACAGGCAAGTGGAAATAATATGTCCTGATCGTGAACATTTTTTTTACAAAGTTTGAGGAAGTTTAGTTTTCCTATAAAACTGGGATCATTTGAATACTTTTGTTGTACTACGTTGATACCATAGGCTCTATCTTGTTCCATTGTGCGTATATCCTGTACATTTCAAATATCGATGTCTAAAGATATAATATTTATGGACAAGGAAAGAGCGGAATTTGTGTTCATTTTATGTCTTTCTTTGTGTGTTCTAGTGACATCTTCATGTATTTTTTCAAATGATTGACCAAAAAAATTGTGGTTCCCATAAAGTAGATTTCTGTTTTGCAATCTTTTTTGGAGCTATTCGAGCCAATTGTGGATCAAGTGCTCTGACGAGTGCGTCATTCATGTGTGGATTTCTAATGGCTGGAGCATTATTTAAATATGCTTTTCGAGTCATTTGTTCAATTTTGAGTGCTACTGTTTTTATCTGTTCTCCGGAGGTACGTGTTATGCTTTCTAATAAGAGTTTCGCTTGTGTTCGCGATTGTTGGTTGCCAAAGGTCTTTTGAAATTCTCGGCAAACAGCTTGTCAACTTTTCTGAAATTCTAATGGTAAATGTGAGTACCATTGTTGTGCAGGGCCGATTAAAGCCGTCTATATCATGGCGATTCGCTTTAGAAACCATGCTTTATGATGCGGTGAATCGAATTGCTCGGGTACTGCTGTCAATACCATATTTGCTGTCATAGCATTTAAAAAATATTCTGTTGTGCATGTGGGGTCAGTAACAACGAACGGTCTTGAAAACTGTTGCATGGGTACCGAACCTCCGAAATAAGGATATATCATTTTGTATCACGTCTAACAGCGTCTAAATGGTAAGGGGTTGCAGAATTTGTGAGTTAAATTATTTAATAAAATTTACTAATTGTTGTGGAGTTAGTTATATAATTTGATTAGTAGTTGTTGTTGGTTGAGTGGACGTACTCAAAATGACAAGTTCATGTTTAAAGTGGACTGAATTTTATCGCTGTAAGCGTTGTAAAGGCTTGTTTATATTTGATAATGGTGGAATAATTGTGTTTAAGGGATCTGAATTGTGTGGTTATTCAGTTGAAATTACAGGCTGCCTGTGATTGTCGTAGATGTTTATGGTGTTTTTAGTGTAATGTACAGTATCATTTTGGCTAATATTATGATTATTATTGTTTTCGTGGTTTTCAAGGTCAATTAGTGATAGAGTGTTTGTGGTGTGTGATGAAAAAAGTGTTCCATTGTCTAATGAGTTGGAATTGAAATCTGTTTTTGAAGTTTCGTTACAATTTGTGTCCATTGGTCGCGAATGGACTGTAGTATCTATATCATCTGTTGGAAATAAATCAAGAGATGTATTTGTATTTTCCGTAGTGTTTGTAAAATTGAATGGTTGGTTTTCCGCGTCGTAATTTTTTAATTTCAATGCTATTGTAATCAATTGTTAATTTTCGTTTTATTTCTGATGGATTTCCTTGAGAGTCATAAAGTCTTGAGGAAACCAGCTTGAATCATAAAGATTATGTAGTGTTTCTGGAAATCTCTCCATCAAGTGTGGGTATGTGTCGGCTTTTAGTTTTGTAGCCTGAAAAATATGTTTTACTAGGCTTTTCTAAAAACCGGTGTATGTAACAAAAAAAAAATGTGAGAGAATCTATTATCTCTTCTTGTCATAAATCTGCATCTTTTGCAGAGCTTATTATTATTTTTATAAGGTGAACGAAATTTTTATTTTTGTCTAGCAATATTATGCGCGCTTTCTTTCCGTGATTGAAATGCGGCATTATTTTGTAGTAAATTTAATTCAATTTGGTGTTGATATTGTTCATTTTTAATTGATGCAATTTCGTGTATTGGAGTTTTTTTCCGTTGTGTAGGAACAGCTAATTGTATTTGATCGGAATGTGAATCCAATTTCGATGACGTTTGGCCAGTGTGACGGCTCATTTTGTTAATACTAGTGTTTTTTTTGTTATTTTCTGAATTATTTGTTGGGATTGTGTTCCCCGTTTCCTGAATTTTAAGTGTAAGAAGACTTCAAAATTATATGAACTAGTTCTAAGTTCTTCTCTAGAAAGAGATTATTGAGTTTTTTGTGAGTTCTTCTAATGGTTAGAGTTTTTTAACTCACTAGTCGCACCAGTTAAGGCAGAACCAAGGTGGGCTCCTTTTACAGCCTTAAGGTATAAAAAGCTAGGCTACTTATTTCTGCGCGCGAAGTATTCTTACCTATATCTCTCAGAATAACCGACTCTGTAAAAGACTGAAGATATAATTCAATTAAAAAGATGTATAAAAGGTTTAACACCGGAGTCAGGGTTTTACACA